>NW_010527963.1:3314-17870 GCF_000687285.1 Phaethon lepturus
GAGCACATAAGCACTGCAGTAATTATATGTTCCAGTAAAGTCATTAATATCAAATAAAATGCTATGATACTTGCTTTACGCCTGGATCCTGTAGGTATTCAATTACGTTCAAGCTGATGAGATACCTGTGTGAAAAAAAAAAAGTTAGAAGCATATTTAGGTCTTTGCAGCAGCAATTGCTAAAACTTTTAATCACGGACTACAAAGTTCAAAATGTGTTACTCCCAACCTTACCACGAAGTTTAAGTGGAAGTACTTTAAAAACAAGATGACTTTGCATGCCACTTGCCTTGGGAAACAAACAGTGCACATAAATAATGGGAGTAAGATGATGAAGTTTAGTGGTTACAAGTATGAAGACTGTCAACATAAGAAAAGAACAAGATATTGTACGGAAGGAATTGACTGAACTTAATCTTTCAAGGGAGGGGGATTGACTCCTTCTGTGTCTGTGAATGTTTCCATGCAGAAGTAAACATCTTTGAGATTACTTGCTTTTCCACATAGCAGTACTGCTTACATCCTCCACAAATGCAACTGTATTTCATAAAAAAATTGCACACAGACCAGCTGTAGTTTTCACAAAATAAACTTCTGGTAAATTCAAAACCTAGCACAATTATGTTGTTAGCTCAGGTCTCAAATTCTTTACAAGTCTTGGTCCTTAAGCACAACCTTCACTTCATTACGCTTTCTTAAGCACTTTGGTAGATAACAGCCTTCTATATTTCCCATCCCATCTCCTCAAGAAAGTTTTTCTGCTGTCTTATTCCTGAAAACATTTGCATTTGCACCCTTACAAACAAAAGACGTTTCAATCTTACAAAGGCTTATCTTAGAATCATAGAATCTTTGGGTTGAAAAGAACGTTTGAAGGTCATCTAGTCCAACCGCCCTGCCATGAGCAGGGACATCTGCAACTAGACCAGGTTGCTCAGAGCCTCGTCCAACCTGACCTGGAACGTTTCCAGGGATGGGGCATCTACCACCTCTCTGGGCAACCTGTGCCAGTGTTTCACCACCCTCATTGTCAAAAATCTCTTCCTTAGATCTAGTCTGAATCGACCCTCTTTTAGTTTAAAACCATTACCCCTTGTCCTGTCACAACAGGCCCTGCTAAAGGTCTGTCCCCACCTTTCTTATAAGCCCCTTTTAAGTACAGAAAATCTGCAAGAAGATCTCCCTGGAGCCTTCTCTTCTCCAGGCTAAACAACCCCAACTCTCAGCCTGTCCTCACAGGAGAGGTGTTCCGTCCCTCATGTCATTTTGGTGGCCCTCCTCTGGACCCTCTCCAACAGGTCCATGTCTTTCCTGTGCTGAGGGCTCCAGAGCTGGACACAGTACTCTAGGTGGAGTCTCACCAGAATGGACTAGAGCTTCTTCCCAATTAAATTTTCCTGTAGGTGTTTTAGGTTATAAGGCTAGAACTGAGCAGGTAATTTCAACCTTTTGGAGAAGGACAGCCTTCAGTCACCCTGCTTTGGAAGAAAGTCACCACTAGTTCCATACTCCTCTTATCAAAGCCAGCAGGTAAGGATGAACCATTACATCCCCTGCAGGATGCTTACCCCTTTTTTTTTGACAAGGCGCTCAAAATAAGTCTGGAGCAGGATCCCAGCCATTCCCTCTTCTCTGTTCAGTTGCTCACACAGCAGACAGGTCACTGGTCATGCAGGAGGTACTTATTTCTCAAAACTCAGCTGTCTCTTTTTAGCTTAAATTGGTTATACAGAAAAAGAGTATTAAGAGGTGTCACAAGGAGGCCTTTGGTTTGTGTATTTAATTTAGGGGCCGCAAGATCATGCCCTATAAAAGGGTTTTTTCTTGCTGCATGCTTTGTGGTGAATCCACGTGCACAAAAAAGCAGGATCAAATCAAAGGTCTCAAGAACACAATAAAGAGTACGTTAGAATTGCTTTAAGCAGCAAACTAGGAGTTACTTTTCAACACTGCTAACAGAGGTTGCTCAGATGGCAGATGAGCTCATCTGATTATGGGAATCCACTTCAACTTAAAGGAAACTCCATCAACATATAACCGCTGGTTTCTGCTGGCTCATCTTGGTTATTAAAAGGACTTTTACCACTTAAATGAAAATCTTGTGGTTCTCTACTTTCATCTGTTCCTTTTAAAGCACAATTCTCCATGACAATTAGACTAATTGTTTTAAACTACCATCCCAGTAATAACCATGCTTTCTTTTAAGCAAGAAACAAAATTCAGCCCCTTGCTAACTGCTCTGAGATCACCAACCAGTCCCTGGAGTATTTGTCTCAAGCATGACTAGCCCAAGATTCTCCCTTGCTGCCATCAGAGAGCGACAGCCCCAGAGCAGGGAGGGGCTGCTCCCCAGTTCTCTGGGCATGGATCGGGGAAGATCCCGAGGGACAGATTTCAAGAGGCAGCTAAGAGGACTGTAATCTCCTTTGCTGCATTGCTGTCTAATGCGGCATGCATTCCCAATCACCTCTCAGATAACTGCAGTGCCACTGTCAGCCACCCCAATCCTCATCAAAGCTGCATCCCGTGCCATCCTAAGCCACTAGGCACAGCAAAAGCTATCTGAAGGAAAGACTTTCTTATGTCTTAGTGAATTCTAGGAGTGGCAAAAGCCAACCAGGTCACGGGCAGCAGGCATAATTTATCACAGCCCTCAGGCAACTTTAAATTACTCTGAACAACTCGTGCTCAGACACTGCAGACTGGTCAGGGGAAGGTGATATATCAGATGCTATCAAGCCAGAACAAAGATTTAACAAACTTGCTCTGGTTTCATTCTGCACATATCTACATGAGTACAGACAAGGCATTGGAAAAGGAAGTCCCAAAGCTTTATCAGGAGTTGTAACCATCAAGGCTGTTAATCCCGAAATGAGAACTTGCGTTGACCTCAGTCAGTACCTAATCCGGAAAAAGGATGTAAGCCCTGAAATAAAGATCTGTCTTTGATAAAAAGGCAGGGAATCTCTTCTAGTTTTTACAGATATTGCTACCTACAGTATGGATAGATGCTTTTGATTCTTTAATAGTTGCATATAGCAAAATAAAAATGCAAACTGCTTTAAACAGAAGGGAGAAAAAAGGCAGTATCTCAATCTCAGATAAGAGGGATTGAGTGCAAAAGAGAGACCTCAGTGAAATAAGGGAATAAGGAAGAAAAATAGAAGAAGAAAGTAAAAAAGTAAAAAAGCAAAACAACAACCAAAAAAACCCTGAAGTGTTAATGGTCAGTGGTTTGTTATGATATGTGATGTTAATTGCTTTTATTTAATGTAGAAGGTTAGCATAAAAGGCTGGTACAGGAGAACAACCCAAAATTAAAGCCTGAAAACACATCATTTAGAAAAGGCAGTGTATTGCAGCATCTTATAAATACTTGTTTATATGACATGGTCTATATTGGTTATTCTATCTCTGGTCACAAAGCAATTATCTGTATTAAGAAGTATGAAATTTGAATGCTAATGTAACAGGAAAAGTTCCTGATAATTCTGAGGCATAACCAAGTATCAATTTTCAATGTTTTGAAAGAAGAATTCCACCAGTCAAGCAGCCAGCACACTGTATTATTGCAGGTGCAAGAGTTACCAAATAAAGTCACATCAAAAATTGGGGTCTTTGGAAATAGTAGATCAGAGACTCCCAGAGACAACAATGCCCAACTTTCACTGAATACTGTTACTAGATTACTGTGGTATCTCAAGATATGGTAGATGAAATCACCATCAGAGTATCTTTTTCCTAGCCACACACAAAGCAACTGATGCAAGAAAGAGATAAAAGTCTGTTCCATTTTCTCAAGCCTTCAACTTTGTGATACATCTGGCCCAGGACAGTGTCCCACTATACCACTTGACAAAAAAGCCACCACACACTTACATCTGTTAACTGCCTGTAAATCTAAGCAGCTGTGTTGTGAGTCATTTCAGGACTGGCTGATAATTGAATAAACAATTGTAATTGTGCTCTGTGAAACTCCCACGTTTTCTTTCAGTCTTGGCATCTCCTCTCATGAAAGCTGTACAAGTTAGGGTGCAACCACACAAATTCCATCAGCAATGACAATGTTTACCTAACACCTCTAGTCTACCAACCATCGTGAAACGCATCCTGCTTCTGGGCAACTAATAGTAATAATTTCCAAATATTCCGAATCCAGTGATCAGAAACTTACTTACAGAGTGATATTTTTGAAGGCCCTCAGATAACAGTGCCATTTATTATACTGCAATAATGCTCACATGGCACAGTGACCAATGCACTGAATGCAGCACTTGTAGAAAATGAAAAGGTGATCCCTACAACCGGAGAATTTACAATCCAAATGGTGTTAAGTGTGTCCTGAACCTTTGAGTAAGTGTAGCTTAAATTTCAACCGGAAAGGGGGTCATCTTTTCTAGATCGGTGGTCTTTAACCTATGGTCTACTTTTAGGAGACCTTGAAAGAGAACTGAGAAAAAGAGGTTTACTTTTGTAGACTTAGATTCACTTTACAGGGGTCCACAAATTTGAAACAGATTGAAAATACTAATCTAGATGGATTTGTAAACTATGCAGTGGAATTGCATTCTTGTTCAAATGTTTGATGGGATTATAACCACACAACTGGCTAAACAAGAGAGGCAGTGACCCCAGGAAGTCTACTGAGAGAGACACCGAGCGGGGGCAATATTCCTGAGGCCCACTGACTTCTGCTGCCTTCCAGCAAAGGACCACAGACTCATCCATGCAGACTGAACAGTTAGTAGCAGCAACTGGAAAAAAGCTAAGGGAGAAGGGCCAGGAAATCTCACCTTAGTTCTGCAAAGTGTTAGAAAAAGGAAAACCAAGCTCTAGGGTTTTGTTAGATTTTTTTTTTCTATAGATTTTACTAGTAGATAAAATAACCTCATGAGGTTTATCGGAAAAGTTTGTAATGTGGAGATCCTCTACTGGTGAGCAGGTAGCTTTGCTGCTGTGACTAATTCAGCCTATGACAGCTTTGCCAAGACTATAAACAAAGTTTCAGGCTGTTTCATTGACATAAATACTGCTGGAAAAAGCTCTGACACCCCTCCAGCTGCACATTTCTTTTCACTTACAGGACACTGCTATAGATTGCACAAGGCTTCTTAGTTTATCTAGGCAAACAAAGCAAGAGCGCTTGTGCCTGGAGACTAGATTTGCTTTGATACCTAACAACTCTCTGATTTGCCATTCCTGGGAGAAGGTCCTCGCAGCTATGCTTCCCAAAAGACAACCACGTCGGTGTTGCACACTGCTGCACAGAGCTCCCCTTAATATGAGTGTATGTTAAAAAGGTTGGGAGATACCCTGGTAGAGGAACAAGTCCAAAAGTCAGGGACAGCCCGGGGCAAAACAGAGAGTCCCAGGGCTGACATAATAAGGAAAAAAAGTTAAACAAGGCTGGCAAGCCTGGAAATTTGTTTTTTACCTGCAGCAAAGGTCTGCTTTAACAACATGTTGTTATGGCCAACAGATACTACAACTATTTTTCTGAATCTTATGGACTGGTATGACATAAAACTAATTCATTGGAAAGCAGTACCTATAGATGCAGACACTGTTATTTGCTTCTTTGTATAAAAACAAGTGAGTGACAGAGATCTTTCTTTGTCTACCATACAGCTGATGTGCATGGTGGACAAAGAAACACTTTTTCAGCATGTTTCTCAGAATTATATCCCTTTTGACAGTAGTTAACCAGCAAAGGAACGTCTTTCTTTTAATCCACATTAGAGGCAGAGCATTTGTCTTTTCTACTTTAATCGCTTGAACTATGTAAAGTATTCCTTTTTTCTACCTTTTTACTTTTAATTAAAAAAGCCCCACTTTTATGCTTCTTTTCTTTAGGCCCAGGAGCCTGTGTTTTGACAGACTGAGTCTATGGACCTATTATATGCTTCCACAAAACAAATTAAGCCAAATGCTTGTTAAAGTCAGTTGTTCTTGTCTGGGGAAAAAGATTTAACAACTGGGAAAAAAAGGAAGAGGATTGTCCCATAACACCAAAGATCTTGAGCAATTTCTCTCACTCCTCAACCTACCCTTTTGCTGCCTTTCTCATTTTTTAAGTTCTTCGTGGGGATCTTGGACTGATCCTGACTATTCTATCACTGCGTTCATTGACACCCCAGGCAAATTTGTTTGCACAGAAGCAGAACAGAATTTCATAAGTAACCATGAAAATGGAATAAATGTCCCAAAAAAGAAAAAGACCTCAGATTTTGTCTTACATCACCCATCCTGTTTCTTTTGCATATTAGAAAACATATAGCACCACATATTTACAAAGATAAAATACTGAGTCTAGAAAACACTGTGCTGCAAGCAGGTTTTGCTGCTAGCAGGTTTTCCATGTAGAATGCACTTAATGTGTTCTAATGAAGGAAGACACTTAAGTATTATAGCAGGAAGGTACTGAAAGAAGATAAATAGGCTAAGAGAAGGAAGAAAAACCCCATAATTTCTGATCTGCCCCATATCCCTTTCTGGAAGGCTGGCCTTTCCAACTAAGAAGATACTCCAAAACAGAAAAAGTAGCACAAAAAAACCAAACCTCTCAAAAGGGTAATCAGAGAGAGAGAGTGCGTACATACATGCTTCCTTTTGAGTAGACTTTCCTGAATATTGCCTCAGCTGTCTGCTAAGCCCTCATGGAAAGACTTTCCTTTTTATTTAAACATGTAATAAAAACCTTCCTCTTCGTATTTTGGAGCCAGCAACTCTCCTCAGCGGCAGCAGTTTCCAAACCTTTTATCGCAAAACCCCCTCCCTGCTCCACAGAGACTTTGCACTGAGCTCTGCTTTTGTTTCATGGCACTGAACCGTCTGGGCCCACTGGGCATCATGCAGCACTGGAGATGCTCATGTGCTGCATCCTGCCCGCTTGCCACCCAACACGACCCCTTCCAGGACTCAGCTCCGTGCAGGTTATGTACCCGCCTTGGCTGGGGCCTTACAGACGACAGCTTGGGCACCGCTGTTGTACCTAAAGCCCATCGGTAATTAATGTGCCGTCGGTCATCAAGTCAATCTCTGCCTGAAGACAGTTCTCAGCAGCTCCGGGCTAAAGGGGGATATATAGTCATTGTATATGTGCTGCTTGTGTTTGCTATAGTAGGCGAGTGCTAAATTACAGGCATATATAGAATGAGGTTAATCAGAGGAAAATTCGTGGTCTTCCATTTGAAGAATACTTAGGGTTTGGACAATGCTGCTAAAACAAGTAGTAAAAGGAAATTAAAATTAGCCCTGTATATTTTTCTCAAGAAAAGAAGTTCCTTCCAAAATTCCAGTGAAAATTGGCTTTGACCTGGCAGATTTATGAGGCTTTGAAACTTTCAGTTGGAGCCTAAGCAATAGTTTGTTTTGTGTTTAGAATAATAATACTCCTTAACTGAGGCGAAGAGGGGCGGTGACACCACTATTTATGGCTTGTTGTCCCTCTCAGTTTCTGCACAGGGAATGCAGCTGGACTGGTTGCTGCTGTTACAATTACTGCACACTTTTTGTATTAGCAACTCTCACGTGCTGAAAAAAACATGAAACTGCTCCTCCAGAACAGAGGATTAATTAAAATTAAGAGCTTTTTGAAAATTATGTTTTCAGTTGCTGTTGCTTGTCTTTTTGTTTAAGCCATTTGTATGCGTTTGTTCCAAGTTTCCAATTTTTTCCCCCAAACCATGAATATTAGAAACTTTTAAGTCAAAGCTGAGATCTTCATAGATTTTAGGGCTCTGTCATCTGAGAACAGATGAAAAGCACTAAATATCACAGTATTAGCAATAAACCAGCATAGAAACTTGACAGAGCTGTTTTGTCTTCTCCAATGGCTTTCTACATGAAATGCTGGAAGCTTAGAAAGCTGAAAATATCACAAAAAGTTTGCGCAACATTTTTGACAGGTGGACATACAAATATCATTTAAAAATTAGTGTTCTTGCCTTTCTTTTATGATTGCTCTAAGTTTGTATAACTCTAACCTGAGGTTTTCTTAACGTGCTGAAAGTACTTCTTTCTGTACAACCTCCCAAAAATTGGCTCAGTAATGTACTTTGCCTTTTCTAAGTGGAGATAGTGAATAAAATGGTTTTTTTTTTTCCTATTGAAAAGGCAAATAACATTGTCTCTACTTTTGTACAAGAATTCAAGAGCTGCAGAATCAATAGGCTGTTTCATATCCCATCAGCAGCAGATACTGGGCTGAAAGCCAGTTTCTTCACGATGGCTTTGTTTAGCCTACAGTTTTGGTCGTACTGTAATTCTAGTTAATTGATTGCTGGTTTGTTTGAGTTAGCACAATCGAAAATGGTAATGTAGACATCCAAGAAATACTTGGGGCAGAACAGTTCATTAATCAAAGTAACAACATGTCCAAAACTTTAAACCAGGCCAGGTTAGGTTGGATATAACCTCTCTCCTAGCTGATGCTCAGGAACTCCACACTTCCCTGGGGTCTGCTGCACAGATGGAAGACAGCTCTTGTCGGGACCAAGGGTGTGGTACGTCAGCCTTTTGATTACAGATGTAACCAAACAGAATCTCCACAGACAAAGCAAACCTTCCACTCGGTCCCCAGCACCAAAGGGAGACAGGATGAAGCACTCAAGCACCTTACCCCCATTAGTGCAGACAGCTGAAGCAGCAAAGGTTACTGCAACTAAACCTTTCTTTTCACCTCTACTTTACACTTGAGTATGAAAGAAGCTGTTTTCTGACATTTTACATGTAATGACCACAGCATAGTCATGGATGGTTCCTCATGCAGGACAGAACTGTGCAAAGCAGAACCATTCTTCTACAAACAGAAATATCAAAAATACAAACAGACACATACAATTACATTTATGCACCCGAATGAAGAAGGATGATGGTCAACCTGTAACAAGCCAAAATGCTTGATTTTTTAACACTAGCCTATAAAACATAGTGGGTAAAAAAATGCATACCTGATCTGGACACTGATTATAGTATTTCAGACCGATGTAATAAAATAAGTGAAAAAATGGTATCGTTCTTTAGGAGGCTCCTTTAAGAAGACTGGCAATTCAGGATCCCATGGTGTAGCTGCAGTCCCACTGGTGGACACTGTAATATAGATGGGATTTGGATGTGTTTAGTGCTCCATTGTCTGAGTTTACCCCCGCATAGCATGGTTCACTATGTGACACTATGGTTTGAGTCTTCACTGCTGTTCAGCTTTCATCGCCCATAGAAGAGATCTAATGACAGAAAATTATAACTTTGAATTTCACAGTGTAATGAGTTTGTAATAGCCAGGCTGGAATTTGAGCACTGGTCTCTTCACTCCTAGCTATGTGTTTTAACCCCAGAACTACCCTGTTCCCCGCTGATGAGCTTGCATGCTATCTAATATTGCTGTTATAAGGCATGAACCTCACGACAAAGTTTGCATCTGACTTCAGAAACCTGATAACTATACATACCTCTTCCAGAGAGTGGACGTCAGGCTTGATTCTCTCTTATCTCTCTGGAATGGCTGACAGCAGCTCACCGCAAACGGTTTGGGAGAACTTATGTTTCTTATCTTTCCTCTTACATGCATCAGTAAAAAACTTCAGTGTACTTATGATGGACTCTACTCTGGTAGAGCTAGTATCCACTGCCTAAGCTCTGCCCACCATGGAGAGCTGTAAGCAGTTTTCAAGGTGGAGAATGGTTAATGACAGCTCAGTGTGGGGATGCTGAGAGACTCAGACTCATGACTGATGCATGTGAAAAGACTGGTGAACAGGGGGTGGTCAGGGCTGGGAAAACAAATCCCATCACTGAAATCAGTGAAAGCTGCTAACAATTGTTTTTGCACATAGAGGTTATTTCTAAACACGAGAGAACTTACTGCTACTAACTGTACTTCTCTGTTTCCTCTTCCTCTTGTCACAACCACCATCTTCCTGCCATAGTTAAAAAGGAAATCTGGAAGTAGGAAACAAGTCAAGAGGCAGCCCCACCTTTATGTAAGGAGACTTCTATGTTCATGGAAGTGTCACTAAAGGAAAGTGTTTATAGCTTTAAGAATTTTTATTAAATAATTTAACTTCACCAGTCAACCATTATATTGATCAATTTATTATATTTTATATATTTTACCTCCTTGAACTAGAAGATCAACAACCCAAAACCAGATGACAGATGTGACCCCTGACAGTTTATCTGACATGTGAAGACAGAGAGAGAAGATGGCTAGAGGCGAGATTAATGAAGCAATGATGTCCTTTGAACGAACAGCCAAAGGTTTTAGACTATTTGTCCATTATGCTGCTCTCTTCATTTCTGTCACACAGGTTTCTCTCCTCAGAGTACAGCAAAGAATATACCAAAAGTAAATAGTCAAAACCAAGGCTCTAACAGCAGCAGGTTGGCTAAATGAAGTTAACATTCTTATAAGTCCTTCCCCTAGAAGCCTCAGCCCCAAACCACTTGATTCTCTCCTCTTTTTTTTTGCCTTTTTGTTTTTATTCTTAACAGTCTGACATTAGAAGATGTGCCTTGATTGGTACAGCTTCCTTGATAAATCAGACACTCCAAAATAAGGAAAACTTTAAGGAACAACAGCTCCATATCAGACACTATCCCTGCTAACCAATTAGAGACCACTCCATACTTTGACAGCATAGTGACAAAACTGCATGAGATGTACACTGCCCTAGAGAAAAGAGCAGGCAGAAGACCAAGACAGCATTAGATTTTTCCCGCAGCGGGAGTTAAGGGACATGGTAAGTTTGACTCTCAGATTAACAGTGCACGTGCCTTCAACAAGGGCTCAGTCCCATTTTCAGTCACCGAGGGGCTTTCAACTTGCATATGTTCCTGGCATATGCCAGGAATTTCCCCTATATTTATGGAAGCCACAATGAGCTTGCACTGAATACTCTGAGAAGAGCTTGTACTGTAAATGGGACATAGAAAAAAATCACCTTGTGTGGGAGCCAGCACAGCATATCACTTGAAACAATGGTCAGTGGCCCAGCCAAGTGTATGCAGCATGGATGGGAAATCCCAGCCCTGAGACTGCAGCCTTCCTGACCATCCCTCACCCACAAGAGTGAATCTCCTGTTCCACTGTGCTTGGCAGGGCTTTGTCCTTCGTCTTTAAATCACTTCAAGAAAAACAGATTAATAAAAACCAAACGTTAAGCCTGTTTGAGAAAGACCCTCTCATTAGAAGATGCTACAGGGAGGGACCCACATGCTGTATGCTATGGAAATCATTATCATCACTTTGAAGCTTCAGTTAATAACAGTGTTTCTGTTACACCGTGGAAGAAGAGCTGTCTGTTGGAAAAATACAGAACTCAACAGCAAAGTTAAGTACAGTAGTGTTTTTCAGAAACATTTACAGAAGTGGTTTTAATTTAGTTAAATCCATGCAATTTTGTGTATAAGCAAGGGTTGAAAATAAGAAGTACAAAATTATTCTAAAAGAAAACATGCATAGTCTTCATAACATGTAAGTCATTCTTATTAAATAGATAGTGGTTGAAACACCATATATCAAGATGGGTGGAGTTTTCCTAGTGGAGGCTCTAAAATTGTTTCCTCTTAACAAAAATTCAGAATCCTTTTGTCAGCACATATGATTTCCTGTGCTCTCTGCTGTATTCCAAAAGCCAAAATATGCATCCTATTGTAACAAAACTCCCAGTTTACCAAGAAAAACAAACAAGCAAACAGATCTACATGGTGTCTGTACTTCAGGCACCTTTTTGTATTTGTTGGAAGATCTCACTGTGTTACAGAACAGTAATTATTTGTAGGCATGCTCAAACATTTTCAACACAGGTCATAATGAAAAAAATCTAAGACTTTTTCTCTTGTAGCTGCAAGGTTGAAATCCCCAGTAGTAAACTTAAAACTGACTGTTATTTCAACTTGGTCACATGGTATGCAGCTGTGCAGAACAAAGTCTGTTGATAAAATCAAGATCAGTGTCCTAGAATATCAAAATAGACTACTTCTTCCCTATGGAAGACACTCATCACTCCATCAGTGAAATACGTTTACTGCTCTGTGTCACTGTTAACAGGAATATATTGGGGACAGAATATTTGAAGTAAAGTAGTAAAAGCAGTAAGTGGACAGACTGCCAGAATTCACAGAGAAATTGGGCCAGCTTGGAGTTTTAGATGCTTCTAGGCTCCAGCTGCACAAGACATAATCAGAGACAATTTAATAGTTTATTAAGCTGTTGGTTCCATGGGCAACCAAGCAAACCTAGTGTCCTACAGTGGTCAACAAAGAGGAAGTCTCACCCTGCCCTGGCCTGTCTTCTGCCCTGCCTTGCTCTCACACTACACACTTGACATCTGGACTCTTCTGAACGCTGCCCTAACATAGTAGAAAACTGCCCAGCTCTTCTGGTGAGTAATTTCCTGCTGGGGTAGTGGGTTAGCTTGCCCTCAGCATGGGAATGAATGAATAGGAAGGGACACAGTGGCATGTCCATGGGCATGGGCTCTTCCATCTTGGCAGCTGTGAGCCATTAGGTTGCACAGCTGCCCAAGGAACCACCACTCAGTAAGCAACATCATAACAACAGTCAAAGAGTAAGGGTTCCTGGAGTCACTCACCCCAGCTGCTAAAAAGGACACTTGCTGCTGACTTCAGCTAACAGTTTGATTTTACTAATTCCATTAAATTACAAAGTGGGTAAAGATGTCCTGCAGGCAAGTTTAGGAAATCCTTGTGTTATTTGGTTTGCAGCAGGAAATCTGACTAGCAGACATCCAAGAGAGAATGAGAACTGCATTGTACTAGACTACAAATATGTAACAATAATTGTCTTACGCAAATAAATTACAGTTGAGCAAACCAGAAAAAATCAGAAGTAAAAAATGACAACATCTATACTACAGGTCGACAGCAATATCAGAACTGAAATCCAGGTCCCTTGGGGCCCTCCTGGCTCCTTGCCCACTAAATCTCTCTCATTTTCCCAACACCTTGGACCTAGTAAAAGCTCCACTAGCTTATATGGTAGTGTCTGTAACTCTCACCAGTCAAAAGTCAAATCCATCAAGGCTGCAGAAGAAACCATTCCAGTGAACTGAAAATGCACGCTAGACATTGGGCTTAAGAAGAAGATTTCTTTCAATGGTAGTTTTGATTCCAACCATACAGTGTTATCCCGTAAGTGTCAATTGCTAGAAAGACCTGAGGAGTTTGCCATTTTGCATGTTTATGTTTTGTTACAGATTTGTGCAGGACTGAATGGACAATGGTTGTCTGCTACTGAGTTAAAACTGTGGAGAATATTCATGCTTCAACAGAGTGAGGCTACTCTAGGAGGCAATTCATCTCTTAACTCTGTCTAAATAGCACACACAGTAGTAAGCATCAACTTAGGTACCTTACTTAGATGTTTATTGACCTGTGTATCTACTCTGTTAGTGTGTTTTACTGAAGCCTTTTGAACTCCTACTTGTGTTTTTTGTTTGCAGACCACACAAATTTCCCAGAATAAGAATGTCCAACACATTTTAATTTACAAAACATGTGTAGCCCATATGAAAAGAAGTGTATCCCAGAGGAACAGAAAATTATAGTATGCACAATGTGTGGATAAGGAGCGACTGGTGTTGAGGGTAATTAAATTTTGGCACTGATTAATTTCAACACACAGTGTGCACTAATTAATCCACACAGTGCTACTGTGAAAGAAATGCAGAAAGGTCTGAGCTTGAGATTTGTCAATGGATGAAAATTGACATATAACAGGATAGGGATACAATTTTAAATGGATAACTGCTTCAGATTGCCTCTATGAATGGACATTCCTATTCTAGAGCAAGTGTGACTTTTTCTAGCTTGCTTAGTCCAAATGCAAAGCAGCTTGAACTCATTTAGAAAGAGAGAGGAAAAAAAAACCACTTCTATTTCAGATAAAACTATACAAATGCCCAAAGCAGTTACTCATTAAATCTATAGACAAGCCTCAAACCCTATTATTTTATGTCCTGGAGTCATCAGTTCTTGCATATTTTTCATATCTGACAAGTGTATTGGTATAATTCTGATGACACTGCCTCCAAAGGATACAGTAGAACTAGGAGTATGCCAAAGGGGGACAAGGATGTTCATGTCACTGGTTGAGAGAGTCCCTTGGGAGACAGTCTTGAAGGACAAAGGGGTCCAGGAAGGCTGGACAGTCTTGAAGAAGGAAAACTTAAAGGCGCAGGAGCAGGCGGTCCCCATGTGCCATAAGAAGAGCTGGCGGGGAAGGCGACCAGCCTGGCTGAACAGGGAGATTTTGCTGGGACTCAGGCAAAACAGGAGAGTTTATCACCTCTGGAAGAAGGGCAGGCAACTCACGAAGAGTACAAGGATCTTGTTAGGTCAAGCAGGGACAAAATTAGAAAGGCAAAAGCCCAGCTAGAGCTCAGTCTGGCCACAGTTGTAAAGGATAACAAAAAATGCTTCTACAAATATATTATCAACAAAAAGAGAGGCAAGGAGAATCTCCATCCCTTACTGGATATAGTGGGGAACATTGTCTCCAAGATTGAGGACAAGGTTGAGGTACTTAATGCCTTC
>NW_010527964.1:0-7307 GCF_000687285.1 Phaethon lepturus
GTGCAGTTCAAGTCGGGCGCTGAGCCTCGGCGCTTTGAAGCGCCGCCTTCGCTTTGGTGACGAGGCCCTCAGTGCAGGCACAGGGCTTGTCCTTTCCCGCAGGAACCGGGAGCTCCAAACACATCATTCCATCGGGGTGGCAGCAGAAGTTTCCGCATTTCCAGTGCCCTTTCTCAGCTTGTATAGTAGTAGCGGCAGCCACGTTTGTCAGAGGGAAATTTAACCATATAAACAGAGAAGTGGTTCAGAATCCGACCTAAGCCTCTCCATTTTAGGCGTGAGGACTGATGCGACTTACCCATGCTGAACGTGTGCATGTTTGGTGCCCATTAGAGACAGCCTCCCGGTTTGCAAATGTATTTTTTTCCCAGCCTGATCAAACGTCTTTTTCAGCGGAATGAAAATGGCATTGCTGTAGTCACCTGCATGCAGCTTTGTGGTATTCAAGAGATGTGATTAATGTATCATGTTCGCAGAGAATTCGGTCAGCTCACAAGCGCCGGAAATTAAATCCTAGGAGTAAGCTACTATAAGCACACTGCTTAATATAAATCTCCAGATTGCACCTAATGCTATTTCATTCTTGCACAAATGTTGAGATAAAAATGGATTTTGTTCTGCTTTCCTATTAAATGTCCTGAGTCTGGGCAACAAAGATTGTCAACCGATCCCTTGGGTAGCGATGATGAAAACTAGGCAGTTTTAGGGATTTTGCCAAGTTGTATTTTGTATTCATTTTTGATAGCTGTAATTTTTTTTTATAGAAAGCCAGCACTGCAGTTAAACTTAAGGATGTGGGAATACCTGGTGTCTAGTCTAGGATAAAATTCAGAGTAACTTCCTGGCTTTGGTGCTTGTCTATGCATAGAGGCATCTCAGGATGACCCCAGAAATGTTTAGACAGTTTAGTTTGTTTATGTCAATGTTTAGTCAACATACAATTTAAAAATTATTTCTTCAGCAATCAAATACTTCCATTAAAAGCTTACTTAGACGGTTTTGTTGCAGTGACTTTTTACCTAACATTAATAATATTATTCATTTCATTCAGTTGCCCTATGGGTAATTTGTGTCATTACTGGTGACCTGTGGGACTCAGTACGTCTCTTGTGTAACACCACTAATCCCAAAAGAAACATGCTGGGAATTAATTCAGCCATTGATACTGGTATTTATCGCATCAGTTAGATCAGTGATTTACAGCACTGGTCATCATTTAGTAATCTCATAAAAAGACTGTCTTGAGGAATGCATAATACCAAGTGATGGAGGGAAGGCATTTATACATTTTAAATCAACAAGAATTACTACTCTAGGGCAGAAAATAAAGCTTTCAGTAATGAGGACAACCTAACAAACTGCATCTGCTCAGAACAGGATAGCACTGCCAAACCACAATTTGAAGTCATTAGGTCACAGGTGACTATGATATGCAGTGTGTAGCTTTCAGCACACTTCAGGTTTCTCCAAGTTCTCCCCTGCCAGAAAATGGTGGAATGGTGCTTACAGCATCTGTGACGATTTCCAGTGTTCTGGGAAGTGTGGTTGTGGAGTTACTGCAACCAAATGACTGCTGCCATTTATGTGCACACATCTGAACTATTTGGATGGCTGCTCCAGCACTCAGGTGTCTCACTAACGTGAAGGAATTTATTCTCCTCAAAACAGAAATATATTCTTCGTATTGAATAGGTAGGAAACTGAAGCACAGGGAGACTGAGACTTGCCAAAATACCACCTGGAGAACGGTGTGGATGGCAGAGCTTGAAATCCAGCTCCCATTAGTCACAGGACCACATTTCTCTTTGCCATCTACCAGCTTCCAAAGGGTCGTGAATACATTGTGAACACGTATGTTGCACCCTGCCAGTTTTGTGAAAATAATGGCATTGCTCAGAGGGAAGGCACTGTGAACTCCCTCTCCCTTCACAAACACAGAGTCAGTCAGAGTCTCACTCTACTCTGCTCCTTGCAGGAAGGTGCCTCACTCTGTGCCTTGCCTGACCTACTCTGGGGTGAAATAGTGCAAGAAGCTACTGTCTGCCCCACCTATTGTAGAAACCAGACGGTGTACAGTGAACAAGGCTTGCAAGAAGACACTGATCTATGAATAAGCACGCTGAATGCTAGCTCAGCCAGGATTCTGCTTACAGTAACTCTATACTTTCATGACCAGTTTATACTTTCATGGCTAGCTCATACCTACAGCACAAATGTTTGTGCAGTAGAGTGGTGAATCAAATAATGGAAATTATCTGAGTTAAAAGTCACTCAGAAAAAAAAATGGTGTTCTGCTGGATCGGTTGCTCAGTCACTGTGCAGCTACAGGAACATTTGTGGGCAGCTGAGGAAGAGCAGAAATGTGTGACTAGGAAAAGAAGAGCTAGGATGGCTTCTTCCAGCCACAGAGCCAGCATGTGGCAGCTTAAACCAATCATGAAGCTACAGGGTTATTCTCCTCCTCCTGCTGCTGCTTCAAGCCTTCTAGCCCTAGCTGTGTATTTCACACTGGGGTCATTCGGGTTCTTCCCCCCATTGTCAGGATCCAGCAGTGAGCCCTGGAAGAACAAGAGAGGGGTACCAGCTGTGGCTTCAAGCAGCTACTGAAGATCTCGCCTGTGTCTAGGCTGGAAGCAGCATGAACCCACAGGGAATTTGGCTGCAGTTCTCCAGCAAGGTCTCGCTGCCTCCTTGGCTTCTCACAGACATGCACTTTGAGCACTTGGGAAAGATTTTAAGAAGGTTGGAAGAAGTGTATCCTTATCACAACAGCTCTGGAAAACTTCAAGTTTCTTCTCTGAAGCATGCAGGCACTCAAGTTTCTCTAAGGAAATAAAGCTTCTCTTTATTGCTTGAGTCAAATGATGTGCTATTCTCTGGTCTTTTTGCCAAAGTAGCAGAAGCACTGTGAACTTCCCACATGTTCTGAGGTTTAGCTAGGTTTTAATGAACTGGAAACACTAACATGAGATGCTGAGAAATTAAGAATTTCAGTATCAATATATAATTAACTCTTCTGTTACACGTATAAGCAACAATAAGCATTAATTAAAGCTGTAAGTTAAATAATATGTTTCATGTTGTCCTATATATAGTCTTTTTGATGTACAAAAAGTCATATTATTGCATGATAGGAGTTTAAAATGTATCCCTTATTTAAAGGAGGACGGATTGTAGGTCATTTATGTTAATCTCTGGGTGTTATTACTAAATTCAGTGTCAACACTGTGCTTCGCTGTATAAGCTGATTGGCCAGCGGGATACATTAATTAACCTAGACATTGATTTTTCAAGAATACTAAGTTGTTACTTATAGTTATGCAACTCTGATGTCAGACCACAATTTGGGCACCCTCCTGCTCTCTCCTATCAGGTAGGCCCTTTAACTGCTTGCTTTCCTATCAAAATGTTTTCAGCGTGCTGAAGTCTTTGACATTATCTAGGGGATAGAGTTATAGAACTCCCACTGAAGTAACTGTCAGCTGATTGTGGGAGTCCTGGTGTCTTCTGGCAAGCTCTGTATATCTCACCGACAACATGTCAAAGAGATAAAAATGTAGTTGCTTTACTAGCATTGGTACTAAGCTCTTTTTGTACCAATAGTTTACTTAAAACTGCCTAGTTCAGCTGCCAGCCCTCCATCAGCTCTCTCCCTTCCCTGCCACCCCTGGCAGGCGGCATGCTAGAGGAGGAAGGAACATATTGGAGTGGGAGGGAGAGAGGCCAGACAACAAACTGTTCATTCAAATGGCTTGTTGGAGCCATCTTTCAGGGGTATAAATTAGAACAATCCTGAAGTCGCTGTAAGAAATCTGATATGCTTTGTGGCAGTCCCCAGGACTGATGGGAGAGCATAAGACTTTTCCCTTCTTCTGCCTTCTCTGAGCTTATCTACTGCACCAAGCACCTTCTGGTGTACCACAGACTAATCCTAGGTGTACTAAGTCCAGACCAACCTTGTATTGGGGTTACCAACGAGGTTATTTAATATCAGACCCATTAGTCTGTAAATACACGGTTACTTTTACAAGCAAACCATGAAGTGCCATGTCTGCCTAAGGGAACTATAACCAGTGTGCTGAGCCATGGCTAATCCTGCTCTCTCCGTCTCTCCCAGATGGCTGGGTAAAATAGCGCTTGCTCGTGGAGAAGTACACCAGGAGGCAAAATGTAGAGGCTGTTCTGGGCTGTTGAGCAGGACAAACTCACTAACATGGACAGCCCTTCATCTCTATAGTGTGGATGAGTGCCCTGGAGCTTGGCGGAGCAAGGATGGCATAGCTTGTGATGGCTGAGGAGCTTGCCACCATTAGTTGTCGCCTCTGCCCAAAGAACAGGCTGCTCACAGGCAGCTGCTGAACTGCATGTTCAAAAGCACTGTGCTTTAAAGGAAACCATCACCAAAAGATGTCACTAAACTGAGACAGCCTCAGAGCTGAATCAGAAATGACTCAGCCGTACATGCAGGGAGAGCACAGTTACCTGGGATAACAGCTTCATCAGACGTCTCTGAGCTAGGTCATCCCCTTGCACTGAATCCCCTGTCACTGAGAATGAGCACATACCAGCACAGTGCACAGTGGACACTCCTGAGTCAAGAATAAGCTATTTCCCTGCCAGTCACAAAGGGGTTGTGGTTTGCTTGGTGGTTTTCCATTTCTGTATCAGCTCTGCTCCAAACCTTTCCAGTTTTGAATTTTCCTGTTGGGACTCAGAGAAGGATGTTCTTATAGAAATCAGCAGTGAGACTGCAGCAGCCAAGAAAGTATTGATTACTTGTAAACTCATGCCCTTCTCCCCGCCCTCTCCTTCCCTACCACCTAATGGACCAGACCACTCCATTTCTGAAGACATGATGGAAACCACCAGCTGATGGCCAAATGGCTTTGCTTAACCAGCAGGAGCAAGAGTTAAGGCTGGCAGTGGTTGGTAGCCTCACATTTGTGAACACAGTGAGTGAGAGGGAAAAAACATGCTTTTATTTGGTTTTACGATCTCTTCATTTTGCTGGTCTGGTATAAGATATTATTTGCTTTTAGTAACCTGATTAGTTTAGAGAACCTCCTTGGTTTGAAGTAAAGACAAGCCACACAGCATTTCCTTGGTCAAATTTCCAAAATTCCTTCTGACATCAGGCCAGTAAGTCTCTCCATTAAATCCCTGAGTGCGCTCATTTATAACCTGACCAAACATACTGAATAGAGAGAGAGAAGAGGATGAAGTATCTAATTCTTCTTTCCCATAAGTGAGAGTCAGCTGTAAGAAGAATGTACAGTAGCATCAAGAAACCCTCCTCCTTATGAGGAATCTAAAAAGCAGGTGCCATTGCTACATCCATACATAACGCTGAAGGGAAGCACTCACCAGAACAGCAGGTATGCAGTGACAGTAACAGTAAACTTATTTTATGCCAGGTCACTTAGGTTAAGATCTTGGGAGTGCAGAGAAGTACTAGCATGACTTCTAAGTCACGAAACGTTATTTCCTTGCCAAGAGCCCAGTATTACTCTGGCCTGCCCCAGATACCTCTTGGGGATACTCTCACTGAAGAAAGGGCACTCAAGCACTAGCTCTACAAGCTCATTTGATTCAGTGGAGTAGCGTCTTCTCTTTTCCATACAGAAAGTCCCTCCATGCACACTTTAAGTCATAAAAATGAGTTAACAACAATTTACCTTGGAGAGTTTGAGTTTCTTCTGGAAACAAAGCTGAACAAATGCCTCTCCCAGGACCTCTTGTTTGTTAATTCAAAGCTTATGTCTCCCCTCTTTCTCCATTCTAGTGCCAATACTCATTTTCACGCTGCCAGATGCACACAGGTAGATTTCCATCACTCCTTATCACCTCCCATGGCTTTCCACACCATGCTCAGGTACAAGAAGCCACTGTTTTCAGAGGAAGGACCATGCTTATGTTAAACTCTACCAAGCTGTCAGGCAGTGTTTCCAAACTCTGTGACCCTCTGTAGTCTTTAGTATTGTGAACAATGAAACAAATTCAATCTAATGGACCACCTGCCCCTTCACTGGGAAAAACAGACATAGCATACTGAAGGCACATGATCTAAGCAGGAGAACTGGGGCACTGTGCACAAACAGACAAAGTACTTATGCTCAGATTCTTAGTGAAATAGAACTGGAAGAGACCTCACGAGATCCCTAATCTTTCCCTCTGTCCCAAGAGAGCATCTGTCAGATCTATGTTTTTCTTCGCATGTGTTTGCCAAAAGTTTTTAAAGACCTCCAATGATGGAGATGCTACAGTCTCCTTTCTATAGTGTTTTACCATGCTTCCCCTTCAGAAGTTTTTTTCTTAATGTCTAATAGGAACTTTTATTGCTTCAATTAATATTACTCTGTCATCTTTTGTCCAAGATTAACATGAAGTTTCTCTTCACAGAAAATCCTATTCCTCCAACTTGGTTATTTCTTCTTTTGGGGAAGCAATCCCAAATTTTCCTTACAGCCATGTTTTCTAGGCTTTTAATGATCCATATCTTTGTCCCTATGCTCTCTTCCACTGGCAGGTTCTTGAAGTGTGGTGCCCAGAACTGGACACAGCTCCAGCTAAGGTCTCAAGACTAAAGTAGATGGTTTAATTCTCATACCTTACAAACCGTGCTTCTGCTGTACAGCCCAAATTACTTTGCCTTTTTTCACATGTATAGGACAATGTCATTGTTGAAAGAGGATATTTTATAAAGCGTTATAATTCCCATACCCTTTTTTACAAAAAATGCTATATAACTGTTCATTCTTAAAGGTCTTTTCCAACCTTAATGATTCTGTGATTCCCCAGCCTGTATTTGTGTGGCTGAATAGCATTCATTCTCCATGTAGTTCCTGAGATTTGTTTCTCCTGATTTTCACCCTACTTCTTCAGACCCTTTCTCTGATCCAAAAATTCTTTTCAGTTATAAAGCCCCAACACCATTGGAGTCCTCCCTAGCTTTGTGTAATTTCCAAACATTAATATTCTCCAGCCATCACAGGTCATCACTGGAAACAGAAGACAGGGCCAGGCACAGAAGAAAGGTGGGTGTAGCCTACTAAGTACACCTGTCCCTTTTGCCCTCAACCTTTGCCAACCACTCTGATGTCCTAGCCAGGTTTGTAACTGTTCCAGGCATGTTCCATGGCCACTTTGGCCCACGTTCCCCTAGCTTGCGATGACAGGGGAAAAGCTGGAGCACAGAGGAAGGCGACTGGGAATTGCTTTTACCGCCTATATAATATTGATAATATTGATACGCGAGAGAAGGAAGAGGCCTGTCGGACCTCCTGCCCGGAGGCGCAGCCAGGCCGCCT
>NW_010527965.1:0-4983 GCF_000687285.1 Phaethon lepturus
GGGGGGCGGTAAGGAAAAAATAAGTCAACAAGGGTCATTGAAACTCTGCTATGGCCAAACGAAGTACCAGATTTCACTGGCAGCAGGTGCTATCCCAATTAAACAATAAAACACTACCTATTAAAGCCAAAGTGTAGTCAACACAATGGTCACTGTTCCACTTACACTTAATTCTATGAAATCATTCATCTTCATGTGTGACTTTCAGGATATATATTTTACCTGAAACACAACGAAGGTGGCTGTGCACACAGGTAGAACTCTGCAATCAGTACCAATCACTAGATACTTGAAGAGAGACAATTATGCTCAAAAGTGGAAAATAAAGACCACAGAATCATAGGGACTATTTTATTCTTGCTAAGCCCCCTCCATTTTTCAGGAGATCCACTTGAATTTCCCCTGAATTCTAGATCTTCAATCCAAAAAAATATCACTGTGGAACCCCTACAACTCTCCAGCAGACAATCCCTTCAAAGTATGATACACTTACAGCTCAGTCACTAAATGCAACTATCCTATTTATGCAAGCACTAATGCATGTAATCGCCATATGCATAAACCTCTCATCCATTATATTGTAACACTGAGGCACCAGGACAATATGAAGAATTTCAGTTATACTTCTAGGGTACACTCAATGACAACAAAAGCATTGGCATAATATTCCAATGATCCACAAGTAGGATCTAGCACTTCTGATGGAAAAGGCTGACAACTGTTGTATGTGTGGTATCAGGAAGAGTGAAGGAAGGAGTCGACTATAGGTTGATTCCAGCAATAAAAAAAGAGGGGACTTGTATTTCATTCCATTTTTAAAAAGACATTCGCAGGTAATTCTAATCAAAAGCTCCAAATTTTAACTTCTTGCAAATATTTTCTTCTCATAAAACCCATGTCTACGTTGACCACTTAGAAATTAATAAAATGCAATTCTAAAGAACATAGAGATGTAGATGAATCCCCTGCATTCCCTCTGCGCTCACATCAATGCTGTTTTCTGGAGGGCAGTCTCTGCCTATGTTCAAGCCACCTGGAAGTCATACAGCCATAGCTATGAATCCACAGCAAAGCTTGAGTTCAGCTGCATTCAAGAAGTTGCATTAGCAAGGTTCAGTGCCATGTTAAACATGTCTGCAAAGATTCCAGATAGGAACTGGTGCCACCCAGCTGGCTTTGCCATAAGAACAACATATAGACTTACTTTAAGAAGCATGTGCAGCAAACAGTAGGCTAGTAACGTTATAGATTATGACCATGCACAAAACAAGCTATGAATAAAAGCCATATTAATTTTCAGTCCCATGCCTGTTTCGGTAAAACATCAGTATACGACTGATTTCAAGCTCTGCTGGAAATGCAGGAAAAATCACAAGCCTTGCTGACAAACAGAACAAAGCAGAAGTTTGGCCCTCCAAAAAGCTTCTGAATATGCATGTTTCAAAGGACTCTACAAGGAAACAAGTGTCAACACATGGAGAATGCTTCTCAAAAAATTAATCCAAAATAGTATGGAGGAAAGGTTTGAGAGTTAAAAAACAACTGGAATTAAGATAACTTAAGGGAATGATAATGTTCTTGCACTTGTAAGATATTTTCATTCTAGAAGATCCAAATATAAACAACTTGTGATCTACAAAAAGCAAGAATGTAGACACTATCTTGTTAAAGTGATAGCAGCAAGCTAATACTTCAGGCAGCATTATCTGATCTGGAGATGAAGTAAAGCTATAGGCTTCCAGTACTGATACCAGCTTCACTCTATGCAAAATTGACACTGATAGTATCAGGAAGACAATAGAATAAGAGATTTCCCAGCTGTGTAAAAGAATCAGGGTTACTGGCAGAGTAGCTCTGTAAGGATTATTTGCAAAATTCCTGTTTGTATCTCATTTCAATACTGTAGGTTTAAAACCAACCTGGTACTTTTTATGCAATTCTGTATAAAATATAGAGAGAGGAAGAGATCAGATACTGGAAAGATAACAGTATCTTTTTTTTATTGAGGAACTGACTGTTTATTTCAACCTGATCTAGTTGAAGATGTCTGTCTCATTGCAGGCGGGTTGGACTAGATGACCTTAAAAGGTCCCTTCCAACCCAAAGATTCCATGATTCTATTTCTATTAGTACAGTAACAGGGGTGCATTATATATCATTGTCCATTTATCTACTTTCAAACTACAGTATTCAACCACTTAGAAAAAAGCAGAAAAGCCAGGTAAGCACAATTTTTAATATTCAAATGAGTATATTAGCTGAGTGAAATCGTTCTTATCTCCCTGTATAAATAAGGTGAATAACAGAAATAAGAATAGATATTAGAAATAAGAAATAGAACAGAAATAAGAAATAGAATACTAGAAAAGTAACTCCTCGTTCTGTGAAAGAGCTTCTTCTAAACGCAAGTGAAGGATAAGGCAATAATCAGCAATTCATCTGAAATGCTAGCTATCTTACAGTCAGTGAGCCTACAGCAGATTTTGAAACAGAAGACGTATCAAGCCTAACATCACAAACAAATTCCAGCATAGATAATTACACAGCAGCTACATCATATGCTCAATGGTAGTCAACCCCCCATGACTGCCAATGGGCATTGAACCTTAATCTTCAGCATCAAAGCACTAACACTGGTTCCCTTGAGTTAAATGAGTAATTCTTTTCGCTGGAACTGGTAGCATTCTCTTTGCTAGTCAGACCAGCCAACTGAGAAATCACAAGACAGGCTTCACCAGCATGTTACCCAACTAGCAGTTCCAACTGGAAAGAGCATCCTTGTTTCCTGCCCTAAGCTACAGAGCAGTCCTGCTGTTAAACAGTTTCTGTGTTTCACCCAAAGCTGGTTGCACTTCAGCTGCAGATCAATGATTGCTCTGCATGTTTTATATATTACAGGGATTAAAAAAAAAAAAAAATTTACAGAAATTGACTTAGTACCCTAGTCAAATTTTGCCAATAAAAAGTTGTATTTCCCCATCTAATTCTGCTTACTATGAGATGACTAGTTTCCTGCAATGCTACTAACGTAACCTACCAGCAGCACTACAGTAAATTCTACACCACCTGGATGGCTACAAAGCAAAAGTAAGGTTTTAAATATTTCTGTATTTTATGTACTGATTAAACTCTACTTACAATTATTTTTTACAGCAGTCATTAAAGGTTGGATTTTTATAAGCTAAGAATACTCACATCACAGGTCATAGTCACTCAGTAAATTAGAGGAGAAGCACCTTAAGTGATTATGCATGCATGCAAATGTCCATACTACTTTTAAAAGATATTGGTGCAATGATATTGGTTAACATAATTTGAATCCCTTTAAAATGTAGTGACTGAAATACTTTCAATTTTGAGACAGGAATTTGTCTATGTAACTGAATTTAACCTGTACACGTATTTAACCTATATACACTACATATTTTTCATATTCATAAACAGTCCAGTGAGACAATCTTAAACGATGCTATTTTTTACTAAATGATTTGGCAATCAGGTATTTACATGAAACCAAGATTAGGATATAAACCTTTAAAATTTTTTCATGATTACTCATTTTAAATCAAATGTTGCAGTCAGAAATCAGATAGGTGACTGTTTACTAGAAAAACTACTTTCACAATTACAATTTATCAATTATCTTTTAGGTCACTAGGATTTGCATTCATTTGTTCATTTCCCAGATTATATGCATATTTCTTAGCTCTTTTCTAAAAAGATATTTTAGATCATATGAATAGAAGAAATGAAGACTACTCTGAAACTAAGAAGGAATGTCAGGAAAGCAGCAAGAAAAAATTGAAGGAAATATATAGGTGATTCAAACCCTTAAGGGGATGATCACTGCTTACTTTAAAAGCTGTCTGACAATGATAATGTCCTAACAGGTTATACCCATGTACCTGCGTACGGAATTAGTGGGAGTTCCCTAAAAATGAAGTTACTATTTTAGTAACAGAAATAGAGAGCACCAAATTTACAAGTCAGATCAGCACTTTGCAGGCAGAGGTCCCAAGCCACCAGAGCTATACCTCATCCACTCCACAGATGACTGGTAACACCCTAGCCTTATGTAAATAAAGGCTGTCTAAGAAGGAAGGGCTTTCATGGTCAAGGGATTTTCCTTCACAACAGGGAGTGAATTGATTATGCTAAAAATGTAATGCCATGGTTATTACGAACCCATCTTTAAGTCAATCTTTAAAGGAGTTTGCAGTATCAACCTCCAGTATTTTTATTCTCTTATAATCTCCTCAGTACAGTTTCTTCCTATTCTTAGAATACTTAGTATTATCCAACAGGATCACAATGTCTCCATATAGATCATTCTCTGAAAGTTATGAGCTCTGGAATAAATTATTCTGTAACAGAATTAGCTACTGCAGCCTAAATAGGACACTAATCTTAATTGAATAAAACCTGTGTAAAGAATAAATTTACACTGTCCCAAGTGGCTCAGAAGCACTGCATCCCCGACACTCAAGTTCAGCAAGTAGTCACTAAATCCACTGCTACCAAAGAATTTGTTGGGCATTCACAATCTACAGCATCTAATAAAGCATCTAAAGATATAAATGCGCAGGTTCTGGAATTTACTGAGAGACCCAATGCAGAGCTGCCGCTCATTCTTTAAGTCAATGAGCATTAGACTCCTAATTTACATCGGTGGCTTGAAAAATCTCCCTGGATACCTAGCTGTATCTTTCGATCCCTAAACATCTTCGCAAATCCAGCTCATCCTTGTATATCCTGGCTTTCCAGTGATGGTGCTAATTTACAGGGTATTTTCCCTTCATCCCATATTACCGCTGCCTGATAAAAAGCCACTAACGTCTAATATCTGCTATCCTGCCCTCACTCTAATAGGTTTGTACTAAGGTCTTTGCTTCTGCAGATGAACTTCACCGATGTCCAAACTCCAGGATGCCTTACAGTATAGTTTTTCAGCCATCAGCCCTGTCATAAGGATCGTACAGGACT
>NW_010527966.1:0-4728 GCF_000687285.1 Phaethon lepturus
CCTGTAGGGGTCTGGAGGGTCCCTGCAGTGTGAAGGTGGCCTTAGAAGGGCTTATGTGGGTCTTGTAGGAGCTTGTAAGGGCCTTGGAGGGACCTTGCAATATGAGGGGGGCCTTGGAGGGCCTTGTGGGAGTGTACAGGAGCTTGTGGTGGGTCCTATAGGGACCTCCGGGGTTAGCCTGTAATGTGAGGGGGGGCTGGGGTGTGGTCTGCAATGTGAGGGGGGCCCTATAGGGACCTGTCGTGGGCCCTGGAGGGACTTGTGGAGGACCCTATAGGGGCCTGGGGTGGGCCCTGCAATGTGAAGGGGGCCTTATGAAGGCCCTGTAGGAACTTGTGGGTGCATATGGGGACCCTACAGCATGCAGGAGGGCCCTGTAGGGGCTACTGTGGTGACTGTAGCTGCTGCGAGGTGTCCACAGGAGCTTTGTAGGGGCTTCAGAGAAGGGTCAGCGGCGGGTACATAAGCGTATAGGGTCTATAGGGTTTGTGAGGTCTCTGCCCGACCCCAGGCAAAACTCATTTGGGTGAAATTTGTGCCTCCTGGAGTTGAAAATGAGGGAGGAAACAAGAAAAGATAAATGGCTTCTGATTCATTCACATCTGGAATTGCAAAGCATCTGCTCCCACCCGCCAGTTCCTGGGTCTTTCCCTGCTAGAAACCCTCTTGCTCAGCCCCTCTTTTCTCTATAAGGACTTTTTTTTCAGCTTTCAAGTTATTTTTCGTGGTCCTTTTCTGCAGCCTGTCCAGACTTCTGCCCACTTTGAATTTCTTAGGTGTTCCCCAGGAAGCAGTGATGGGATGTGTATGGGAGAAGGTGGAACAACCCCAAAACGTGAAGTCAAACATACCGATCTTGCTGTACGCACATAAAAATGAGCCAAAAACGCAGGAGTCTGTCTGTTTAGCAGCCCAGATTATCCCTCAGTGCTGAGTAAACTTGATTTTGTCAGAAAACCAATACAGACTAATCAATAACAGACTTCCAAGGGGCAGGGAAAAATATATGTAAACCATAAAAGGTGCGGAAAACACATCGGTCCGTTATTTGGAGAATTTAAAACTTGCACGTGCAGTTTTGTGCTGGAATAAATATACCCAAAAATGTATTAATTTCCCATTAATTTTAACTTTTCCACATCCCGGTGCAGCTCCAGCCCTCAGCGCTTTTGGAGGGGAGGCTATTAGGAATGCCAAAGCGTGCCTTGTAATGAGACTTTGGTGTTATTGCCTCTTCCAAAGCTGCAAATGCTCTTTTCTTCCTATGAATTTTCGTCAGTTACCCACTCCTGACAGCCTACGTGTTTCTTCTTTGCTTCCAAATCCCGTGAAACCTGCTTTTCCCCAGGCAGGGATGCCGAGGAGCGTGGCTTTCCTGTCCAGCCGTATTTATCTGCCGTGTTTTCCCCTCTGATCGCCGACTCCCCTTCGTCCCAGCCCCATGGGAGATGTTCCAGCCGAGCCGTTCACGCTGACGGAGTGTTTCTGCTGCAGGTTACGAGCTTCCCGGGTGCTGCTGGTGGGGATGAAGGGTCTCGGAGCAGAAGTGGCGAAGAATCTCATCTTGGCAGGAGTCAAAGGCTTGACCATGCTGGACCATCAGCAGGTGAGAAGCTTGCGGCTTTGGTTAGCAAAGCTCGCAAACCCCGGCTCCGCTGCGGTACGGTGTCAACAATGGAGGACTCGCTTGCTGCTTTTTGGGATAAATATTCTACTTGGGGTGGAATTAATTCCATTTTGGGGCACGTAGAGTTTGTGTCTCCAGTCGTTCGTGTGACAGCTAAGATCCAGGCTGCGCTCCTCCGCCCGTTCTCAAGCTGGGGGCTGCACCGCAGCCTCCCCTGTTGCTTTCTGGATGTCCTTGGGTGCTGCACCCCTCTCTGAGAAGCCAGCTTATTTTTGGGGACATATGGCTTTGGCGGTAGCAGCTCTCCACCCAGCCCCCTCCTGTCTATCTCAGTCGGGACAGCCCCTTCCCGTGTTTATCTGGGGCTGGCAGGTGTGTGTGAAGCAGATGTGGGGGTCAGAGCTTGTGTGAAGCAGATGTGGGGCGCAGAGCTCCTGCCGTGAGTCTCGTGGACCACGGAACCTCTAAACAGACTCTGGTGGGTTTTAATTCCTGATCCGGAGCTTTGTGCCCTGCGGCAAACATCGCTGGCTGAACGTATTTCTCACGCGAGCGCGGCCTCTAGGTCACGGCGCGGCGTCTCCTTGGGCGCAAGAGGGAGCTGCGAGCTCGGGAGCGGGGAGAAGCGAGCTACAAAGCTGCGAGGGATGGAAGAAAAGTGCAAAATAACCAGAGATTGATTTCTTCCCCCCTCCCCAGCTCCCCCCCACCCCGTTTATCTCGCGATGAGTTTTCCTGCGGCGAGGATGGCACTGCTTAGCTGTTCCCTTCCAGGCGTTAGTTCCTGCTTGCGCAGCACCCGTTGTAATTCTCCCTGGGGGCTTTTCCCACCCTGCCTGAGCCCGTGGGAAGACTCATTTCTCCGTTTTTCTCCCGGTTTAGGTTTCCCAGGAGGACACGAGAGCTCAATTCCTCATCCCCGTGGGTTCCTTGGGCCGCAACAGAGCTGAAGCCTCGCTGGAGCGGGCACAGAACCTTAATCCCATGGTGGATGTAAAAGCTGACCCTGAGAGCGTGGAGAGCAAGCCCGAAGAGTTCTTCACCCAGTTTGACGCAGTATGTGTGGCAGAGGGGGGAGAGAAAGGTCAGAGGAGAAGGGGCTTGCTGGCTGATTATTAAGTCTCCTCGCTAATTGCTCTTTTATTCTGATTGCCTTAGCGCTGAGAGCATCTATCCTTGAGCCACGGGCAGCCGCCTGCCTGTCGGCGTGAATTTTACAGGTTGAGCTGCCTGACTGTTCGCAAACGGCATCTGTTCCCCTTCTGGTCTCCTCCGTAGGTCGCGTCAGGCAGCGGCTTGCCTGCATTTTGATTTTATTTTTTTGGGTGTGATGGGGCCGGTAGTTTTAGGAACCGTAGCCGATGCAGCTTCCCAATTCAGTGTTCCTGCTGGACGGTGAAAAATCTGGGAGCAGCTCTGAAAGCGAGGGGGGGAGGAGGAACACATCCAGGTCTTGTAGCTCCCGTGGATCAGCTGCCTGCTCCTGCCTTCCCTGCCTGACTGCAGGGCGGCGGGAGCAGTTGAGTGGAACATAAAGCTTTGATTATAATAACGTGGCCCTGTGGGGAAGCTACCCCAGGGTACGTATCCTGCTCCGCTCCTGGGATAGACAGGCCCTGAGTTTTTAAAAATGTCCGTATTTTAGCTTCGTCCCCCCATTCCCACCGAAACTATCCGGAAACGGGATGCCGTATCCCCTAAACCTTCTAATTATCCCCGGAGCGGAAGCTGCTGGAATTAGCCTGTGTGACGGGAGGGGAAAATTGATAATTACCGCTGCCCCGGGAAGGCAGGGGGGTTTTCACACCCCACTAATAGCCCCGTGAGGAGGCTGAATGTTCAAATTTCTGCCTGCAGGTCTGCCTAACCTGCTGCTCCCGGGATGTTATGGTGAAGATCGACCAGATTTGCCACAAGAACAGCGTCAAGTTTTTCACCGGCGATGTTTTCGGCTACCACGGCTATATGTTTGCCGACCTCGGGGAACACGAATTTGTGGAGTGAGTCGGAGGGGGAGAGCGGGTGGATGAGAGGGGAAGGGCATCGGTGTTTTGGCTGCCTTCACCCATGCGGGGAGGCCGCCTGCTCTTGGGACCTTGGAGATTTTAAATCTTCTAAGAGTCATAAAGACTGTTTGCCGCTGAGCAGCACAAGCGGGGATCGTGGTTTCTCAAAAATGAGCTCAATTTTTTTTTTTTTTTCTCCTCCACAGAGAGAAAACCAAGGTCGCCAAAGTCAACCCGGGCGTGGAAGATGGGCCGGATACCAAAAAAGCCAAACTCGACTCATCAGAGACCACCATGGTGAAAAAGGTGAGTGGGAAAAAACCAAACCCTGTGGAGACCTCCGAGACCCAAAACCCGTGTCGGTTTGGCCGAGGGAGTGCTGGAGGGGGTTATCCAGGCAGCTGAGCTGTGTTTTAGCCGCGGCAGGATGGTTTCTGCCAGCTTCCCAGGTGAATTTTTTGCCGTCTCACTGCGCTGCTGTTGCCGGGTCATCCCAGAGAGGGTTGGTTTTTGGCGGGGGGGGGGGGGGGGGAGACGGTGCGGAATCAACAAACCAATCCAAAAAACATACACACTCCCCTTAAAACTCTGGGTGCTCCCAGCTCGCTGCTTGCTTTTTTTTTTTTTTTCCTTCCCTCTGCGGCTGTACTGGTATAAAGCACTTTTTATACTGGTTTTGGTGGGAGAAAGGGGAGTTGTTAACTGGGGGGAGGGCGCTCCGGCTTTTTCCGTGTCACCCGGACCATAAAAGCTGCATTGTTGCTGCTGTCAACTGATAGCAGAGCTCCCTTTAAGTGGGACTCCCGGCTCGGGGTGGAAAGGTTTTCCATGTCTTGGGGAGGGTAAAATCTGCTCCAAAGGAGAGGGAAAGAAAAAAAACCTGCTTTTTTTTCACATTTAAATGCCTCCGGCCTGGGCATTGTTTTGGTCTCCCAGCTGGAAATTTAACGGAGGAGTGGAAATCCCCTCGACTTTATCTGGCTATGAGGAGAATGCGAGCTGAGCCAGCAGATTAACGCCCTTTTGTGTCCCTTTTGCTCTTCCCCCCTCTCCTCCTCCTCCTCGCCTCGCTTAGAGGGTGCAGCTTCCCCTCGG
>NW_010527966.1:4785-5887 GCF_000687285.1 Phaethon lepturus
TGGAACCAGCTGTCGCCCTCCCGCAATTTGGGAAGAGGGGCGGTGGGGGATACGGCGAATTCCTCCAGATCCGTTTCTGAGATGCCAGAGCCCGCGTTCCGAGAGAGGGCCGGGGCTCTGCCAAGCCTTTCCCCGTATCCGTGCGGGAGCAGGCGGGCTTCGCATCGGCAAAGAGTTTCAAACTTGTTTAAAACCTCCGAGATTCGGAGCTGTCGCCCTCCCGCAATTTGGGAAGAGGGGCGGTGGGGGATACGGCGAATTCCTCCAGATCCGTTTCTGAGATGCCAGAGCCCGCGTTCCGAGAGAGGGCCGGGGCTCTGCCAAGCCTTTCCCCGTATCCGTGCGGGAGCAGGCGGGCTTCGCATCGGCAAAGAGTTTCAAACTTGTTTAAAACCTCCGAGATTCGGAGCTGGGTTTTTCAGTTTTCTTTTCCCCAAAGACTCCGGAGTTGACGTTCCGTAAACCCCCATCCCATCCTAAGCTCTGACTCCCAAGGACTATTAGCGTTTACCTTAAAATGTTTTTAATGAGGAGAGCGCGTCGCTGAGACGTCGTCCTCCACCGTTAGGCTGAAGCTTTACGGAGGCGCGATCCCAAGGGTTTTGCGCTTGGACGCCAAGGTCATTGTGGGAAGATTGGGGCAATCCCGCTCTCCTCTCATCTCCCTTCTGCCCTCCATATTAAAAAAATTAAATAGCCAATTATTTTTCCGTGCTTGGCTCTGCCACCGGGCCTGGGACCCCTTGCTGAACTAAACGGGAACGACGGTGACACGGGCGAGAGCCGAGCGCCGGCAGGCGAGCGGCAGCGTTTCGTCCTCCCCGTGATGAAGAGGAGGAGGAAAACACCTTTTTTTTTTTTCCCGGCGTCGCCGCTGGCTTACTGACCTCATGAAAAGGGACCCCGGCGCCGTCGGGGGACCCGCTCGAGGCGGGTGGCTCGATGTCTTGATGCTGTCTCTCCCCCCTCGCAGCGCGTGGTTTTCTGCCAGCTGAAGGAAGCCCTGGCCGTCGACTGGAGCGGGGAGAAGGCGAAGGCGACGTCAAAACGCACCACCCCGGATTATTTCCTCCTCCAAGGTAAATCCTTTCCTCCTCTTAAT
>NW_010527966.1:5918-7595 GCF_000687285.1 Phaethon lepturus
GCTTTTCCCTGCCGGCATCGGTGGGGAAAATTCAGCTTCGTCCGAGCTCTACCGTGGCAAGCGAGTGCGAGCCGTTTCCTGTGGTGAAAACGAGCTTTTGGTTATTTTGGTTGTTAGATTTCAGGGGTTTTTTCATTTTTTGGCAAGTTTTACCCTAACAGCGGCGAGCTAAAAATACCTGAGCGACTGGAAATGGCCTTCTCCTTGGTACGGATGTGCTGTGCCACACGGCTCGGGCCCCGTTCCCTCCCTCTCTCTCCTTTGCCGTTAGCTTTCGGCTCCGGTGGTGGCTCCTGCCAAGGCATCTGGGGAAAAACCCAGCCACCCCGGAACGTTTTGGAAGAGCCGGGAACGCTGGCCATCCACACCAGCTTTCCCAAACCCGCTTTACAGTTGTTTCGAGGTGCCGGCAGGTTGAAGGTTTGCCGGCAGAGCCGCGTGGCAAAGCTCCCGGCAGTTCCTCGGATGCATGCTGGCAACGGGGTGGTGACTCTCTCTCCTTCTCCCAGTGCTGTTGAAATTTCGGACGGATAATGGCCGGGATCCTTCACCCCAAAACTATGCCGAGGACTCAAAACTGCTGCTCCAGATCCGCCGCGATGTCCTGGAGGCATTGGGGTTCGGCGCCGATTTGCTGCCGGATGAATTCGTCAGGTGCGCCGAGGGGCCGAGCGCCGCGTTAACACCCGTTTCACCGTGAATTTGACCGGGAGGACACCGGCGGTGACCTGAGTCGTCGCCTGCCCCGCATGTCCTTGCTTTTCCTCTGGGTCATCCTCACCGGGGATTAACGGATCGGCGCTGGAGGTTCACCGCCTTCCCCAAGGCCGGGGCGTGCCGGGGGTTTGATGCCAGGCCAGATGCCGGCGAGATTCTGCTGGCATCTTGGCGTAGAGAAATCCCCCTGCCACCATGGCACGTGTCCTCCCGGTGACGCCGGAACCCCGGGAGGGTCCCCCTCACCCCCGGCGCGTTCACGGGGAACCCCCCAGCCCTGCCTGCGTGTTGCTGCACGCTGCCCGCTGGGAATGGTGGGAACGCGCCGTGGGGCCGGGGGATGCACGCAAAGCCGGCGTTTTGATGGACTTATTTTTAACAGGGTGACACAAGATGCACCAGGGTCGTGTCCCCGTCGCCGGCAGCTCCTTTTGGGGGGAAACATCAGTGTTTCAGCCAGACCCAGATGCTTTGGGGCTCCATTTTGGGTTTTTTTTTTTTAGATGGAGGGGACACTGTGGCATCTCCGGCCTTTGCTGTTGAATTTCTCTTCCTTCCTTCCTTCCTTCCTTCCTTCTTTCCTTCCAGCTACTGCTTCTCCGAAATGGCTCCTGTCTGTGCCGTGGTCGGAGGCGTCCTGGGCCAGGAGGTGGTCAAGGTAATGGCTGTCTTTTTTGGGTGGGGGGGTCTGCACCCCAAAAACCCGCTTCCTCCCCCAAAATCCCTTTGTGGATATGCCGTTTTCCCTGTCCCCGGCCCTTTTATGGTTTTTTTTTGTTTGTTTGTTTGTTTTGCTAACGGGGTGAAGCCGAATTTATGGGTAATGGAATTTTCCGTGTCCCCCCCACTCCTCCCCAGGCCCTGTCCCAGCGGGACCCCCCCCACAACAACTTCTTCTTCTTTGACGGCATCAAAGGCAACGGGATCGTGGAGTGCCTGGGCCCCAGCTGAACTTGGGGG
>NW_010527967.1:0-5389 GCF_000687285.1 Phaethon lepturus
ATAAAATAAAATAAAATAAAATAAAATGTTACAAGCTGAGATCTGCTTGTTCTATTTTTGGTAAAAAACTGTAGATGAAGTTTAAAAATTAGGGAAGACACAAGCCTTGTATTTGACTGAACACAATAGTAAACAGATGCACTAATATCCCATTATTTGTAATTTTGATTTTACCTGAACAAATTCTGTAAAAAGCTCTGGGACCTAAAAAAACAGTATCTTACAAAGTGAATCAAAAAGACTCTTTCAATAGGAAAGGTCTTTATGTTGCATTTGCCCTGGAATTCATCAATTCCAAGACAGAAAAAGACACTACACTTTCACGTTTACCTGCAGGCAGTGCAGGCATCTCGGCTCCCGTTACTCCTCTGTCCTGCCGGGGAGGCCGGAGGACCCACAGGAGGATGCACCAGCCCCGCTCCGCGCCCGCGCGTCCCCGGTCCTGCAGTGACATCCAGCGTGGGGCCCCCCGTGCCTGCAGGGACAGCCAGCGTCAAGGACCGGGAGCACCCGGTTCCTCGGTGCTTCCCGTACCGAAAGCAGCTGTTGTTCTCCTTGGAAGAAGGGAGGACAGCGTGCCAGTTACCGCTGGGGATAATGGTTTCGGGGCGGGGGGGAATTTTTTTTGCAGGGATAACTGCAAACTGGTATAGACGATGCATCCGAGATCGAAAGCAATTTGTACAACAGCATGAGCAGAACAAAGAGAATTTCCTTTGGGTAACTAATCAAAAGTGACCAAAACTTATGGAGTGTAAACTCATGAGCAAAAGACCTAACCTTTTCCCCATTTACAGCTTTGAAAGAACTGGCATTGACTGGAGCAAAAGCAGTGCATTCATTTTTTATTTCTCATGTGGTTCTGCATAAAATGGGATAGAAGAAAAAGCTTCATGGCAGTCCATTATAGGAAAGACTTTTTTTTTTTAACCTCAGGAATTTCTTCACTCACATTGGTGATGAGATGAACATGCTGTATAAATCCAGAACATACTGGTCAGGACAGGCAAAGTACAGGCAGGCCATCAGAATGCTCAAACCCCCTTAAATTCTTGCTACAGCGTCACAAAGACCTCAATTATAGCCCCACAAAGATAGGCCTGTAATAACCTAGAAGAAAGTTTGTGACAAACAAGCTTTTAGAACAATCAGATTGTATAGGAGGAAAAGAAAACTTCTACAAAACAAGACAGCTTTCCAGCCTCCCACTTTCCTCCACCTACAGAAAATGCTATCCCTCTAAAACTACTTGCAAAAATAAAAATATCTGGAGGTGTGGCTGTCATTTTAAAATTTACGGCTTCTACGGGAAATATGAATATTTCTCCAGCGCTCTATACATTGCAAAGCTCAGTAGTTTTAATTATGAGGCGCCCTTATTGTTTTCCCTCTTAACAAAGCATATGTCTATCTGCATCCACTGCATGTGTGAGGGAAGAAAAGAAGCCTGTAAGACAGGAGCTAACTTTCCTGTAGAGTTTCCACGGATTTAGGCAGCCGAGGTACCTTAAGAAGGCCTTAATAATCTGCCCCAATTCACAAACTCTTAGTTTTTTAAGTTGACGGCTACCCAGCTCTTCTGTGTTTAGCAGACGCGATTTGCAAGGGCTCTATTCATTCACAACAATCTGCAACCTTTGATGTCAAAGGAGCTGTGGAGTGGCTGACTGCAAGCTGCAGAGGGTCACAGATCTCTGCTCCACACCCAGCCTTATCTATTCATCAGAAATTCATCCAGGCCATGGAAACTTTTTTATTTTCGCTGCACAGGCCTTAGAAAGCCAAATGGCATGGGAAATTTAATGTAAGTCAGTCTCACATTCCCTGACCATGAATGTGAAAAAATTAATCCTCTGCAGCTAAATACTTTTGTAGTCATTTGGTATAAAAGGCAATGGTCTGTCACTTATATCCTGTGCTAAACCAGTAATGAAATCTTGAGGGGGGAGGGGGGCACCGTCGGGGGGATAGCCACCATACTGAAGCCGAAATTAGGCCATTGCTTTCGTACCCTGAACCAATTTGGGAGTTAGCATAATCGACTGCACGGCATTATTCTCAGCAGCGCAGGATGCAAGCTGACCTTGAGAAGGCAGGTGTGATGGCAAAAGTTTTCAGCGACATCTGCAGAGCTTTTGCCCTTGCTTCTTTTTATGTATTTCCACCATTGGCTGGAGGTCTGCAGTGATATTCAACATTCAGGTTGTTTTCACCTTGTCTGACTCTGCAAGCTCTGAGGTAATAATACTAAAAAGCAAGTGAAGCCTTGAGGGGCTCCATCAGACATGCACAAACAGCACCTGCCTCCTGTCTCTTCTTGCTTTGCAAGCTCCTTGGGGCAGAGAGTTCTGTAGAGGGTAGGAGCCACAGGTAACAAATATGGGTGTTACAGTGGTCTTCCAGCCATAAATATAGATAGTAAATACAATAACAGTATGAGAAAAAGTTTAACATATCAACGGGGGGAAATAGGATCACATGAGCAGTGACTGCTGCTTCGAAAAGCACACATGAGTTATGACTGTCCTTAGCATTCATGACTCCAATTATCTCTATAAATGGCCATCAAAAACAAAAGGAATGTGGTCTTGTAAATATTATGCACTTCATATTCTAAGAAATAAATATGCTGAGAATGTGCTTTACAAAAAATAATGTATTTTTTCCTTTTAATTTAAAAGAGAGCAAAAGATTGTTACTATTGTGAAATATGGGAGATCAGCTTCTGATGAAAAATCTAAATGTTAAAAAAAATCCACAGCAAAGATCAGAAACATTTATCAGAAGGGTTCATGTTTCTGATAAATATTTAAGTGTGCAAGGCAGAACCACTGAGAACAGTAAATACTTTATAGCTGGCACTTTGTCAAAACTATAAGTGGCTCTGCCTTCGAATTTTACATCATCACTAAATTTACAGTCATTTGATAAGTGGCACAAGACAAGAATTACTTCTTTCTAAATCTAAACCAAGTAATAAATCTAATATCAGGATTCCTCTTATTGTCCGTTATCGTCTGATGACAATGCCTTTTACCTTCATTGTCTTGACAGAAATATGATATGTAAAATTGTAATGTCACATCACTCACAATGATTTAACACTATCCAGCCCATACCATTTTAATCAATCAAGATTGTCGCTTTTTAGTGTAATGATTTTCTGGTGGATTCCCTGTGTTTAATATGATATATATGTCTTATCAGCAGTTGATTTACTATTTCATTTCAAAGTCTAACAGCTCAGAAGGCCATTCTTGCCTCCTTCAGACACCACTGGAATTAGCAAACAAGCATCTTTTTAGGTACTACTGGAGAACTAATTGTTGTGAAAAGCAACCAGAAGATACAAAATTATTTTTACCACTAAAGATGCCTGAGAGGGAAGATAGACAAGTAAATATTGTAAAATAAAGGAACTGGAGGAAAATTCCTCACTGAAGACAGTAGAGCACAAGCAGGAACAGTTTTTCTGTCTTCAGTATACTGAGATGGACACAGGCATCTTTAATTGGATAATGCAATTGCTGAGCTCCACAATTTGCTTTTAAAACAATCTGAACTGCGCAGCAGGTTTCTCTAAGCAAAGAAGCTCTTTTCATTATGCTTCTCTGCATATTGTATAGTCTTTTTACTTATTATTCACAGAAAACTACTGCATTTATTTCTTAGACAATTGAAGGAAAAACAATTTGTGCTTGTAAAGCTCTTTCAAATGCTATGCAATATATGATTGGAATAACCAACCTACATTAAAACAAGTTTTTACATTAGGCTGCAGCAAAGCACGAATGCTTAGAGATATCAAAGCATAGTAAAACAACAGGTTTAACATGAAAATTTTACTTTTTCATTCTCTTGCAGAATACCAGAAAGACTATACACTCATACCTGGAAAAATGCATATGCTCAGGTAACAAAAAAATGGGTGGAAATTGTTAGATTTCAAGGCAAAAGGTTCCTTATAAGTATCCTCAGTCAGTTAATGTTTGACAATTCATAAGGTGTAAAATTTTAAAATTACTCCAAACTGAATAAATATATCGCCAACAAAAAAGGAGAGAGACAGCAAAATACTTCCTTGCTTCAGCTAAGGATTTTAGGATCCTTAATCTGTCAATTAATCCTTAAATCCATCAATTTTCATTCCTGTTAACTAGCATTTACATGAGCAATTTTCATTCCTGTTAACTAGCATTTACATGAGAAACTCCTCTGAAGTAAACAGTCCTGCAGGCATAAACACATACCACTGGGCAGGTCAAAGCAGCAGAAGGATAACATCTCCACCGTGTAGACTGTCAGCCCAAAGAGAAGTGGACACCAGAGTGCTCCACATCTATCTTCTTTGGAGGACAACTGCAGATTGGTCTCCTAGGTTTGGTGGCCGCAGTTTTAAAACCAACAATTTTATGTTGTTGATCCAACAAGTAAGGGCCTTGCATAGGCCAGCTGAGATGAATTCTTTTCATTCTGCACGAACAATTACTGCACTCTTAGTGACAGATAAAGAAACAAAGTTAAGACAAATGGCGTGACAAATAGTGTTCGGAGGGAAAAGTGACATGATATTTAAGTTGCATCACAGATCATATAGCTAACAGAGAAGACGTGAAGGCTCTTTCATCAGTTCAGAAATGGATACAGACTCAACATCCTACTGAGACTCACAGAAATCAAAACATCACTTTTCTGTGAAAGAGCAAAAAGATGTAGGAATAATTTTTCCCATAAAGCTCATTTTTATAAGAAGAAAACATGTAAAATGTTTTCCCTTTTCAGTGCACTTTTCTTTGTTTCATAAAATTTTCTTTCTTCAGAGCATGTGATGTAAGTTACTCAGCTTAGGACACTGCGACTTTTTAGAACAATAACAAAAAAAAAAAATAGTGAGAGCTGCCAGTAAAGAGTAGAGTCCCAGCTGTCTCTTACTGTGCAATGCTGAAATTCAATTTATTTTGACAGTGTTTGGAGACCACAGAATTCCTTCATAATTCCTCCTTTTTTTTTTTGTTCTCCTGATATAGAATCACAATCAAAGTGACACAAGCTAGTTTCAAATTACGAAAATCATATTTTCCATAGTGCAGGAAAACTCTACTGAGAACTTTTTTGGTCTCAGTCCACCTATTTTATGGGAAAACAACATTTGTCTTCTGGCACAAAGGGACATTACATTAAATATCATTGTGTTTTGCTTTTTTTTTCCTGTCCTTACAATACTCCGTGTCAAAGTTGTGTCTTACAGCTGTCTAACTGCTCCCTCTGGCTGTCAGTAACCATCTTAGAATCATAGGATCACGGAATCCTAGACACAGAATAATTTGAGTTGGAAGGGACCTTTCCAGGCCATCCCGTCCAGCCCCCGGCCGTGAGCAGGGACATCCCC
>NW_010527968.1:0-2299 GCF_000687285.1 Phaethon lepturus
CGGCCGGGCTGCGGCCGGCGCTCCCGCCAGCAGCCCAGCAGGGAGAGGAACGCTCCCCCACGCCGTCCTCTCCTCCCACCTCCAGTGACAAAGCACGTGGCGCGGACGAGACCAGGCACAGTTGCCTTTGAAAAGCGAGTTAGCAGCCGCGCCGTCCCCCCATAGAAAGGGGCCCGAGAGGAATCTGCTACGTAATGATCTCTCCTCCTCTTGCAAAAGCTACGAGAGCTCATCTTAAGAGCAATCAGCTTTCCCACTCCCGTTTTTCCAGCTGTAAGACTGTTGGAAAACTCCACTGCTCTGAAGTGCAGGGAGCCCTTCTCTCACGTCCAGCCTAAATTTATTTAGTCAGTGCGTAACTGTTGCTCTTGTGAAAACACCAGCCTTTAGCCTAAACTGTTCCTCTCCCTCCCTGGTACTTACTCCCCTGTGATACTTATGGACAGCAATCACACAGCCTCTCAGGCTGCACTGTGCTAGGAAAAACAAGACAAGCTCTCTCAGAGTCTTCAGCGATTCATTCCCTGACTATGTTAGTTAGTGGTTCCTCTCTGTGTCTATTCCAATTTTAATCTACTCCCCAGAACATGGATGATCAGAATCGCACAAGATCTCCAAAAAGATACCCCCTGCCCTGGGCAGTAATGTCACCACCTCTCTGCACGTGCTGGAGATGCCTCGCTGCAAATCACGAGGATACCGCTCTTTTTCCCAGATGCTTTCCACTGAGGGCTCAGCTGTACCCAGCCATGGCTGATACTGCAGCATCTGCCTTGCCTGGCTTCCCCAGCTGATGAGATCCCACCTTACCAGAGCGCAGTCCCACCGTTATGACTTTGCATTTTGTACCACTGAATTCCAGCTCATTTCTAAACACTGCAGGCAGCTAGTTCTTACTGCATGTTATCCCTCAGCTTTCCTCTGTTACGATGATAGCCCCTTACTTTGTGTCACCAGCAAACTCCATCAGCAGTCTCCTACAGCTGAATCTAAGGTCCTTCATGGAATTATTAAAGACAACCAGGCTCTTTGAGGAATGCCACCATTACCTTCTCTTCAGTTTCGTACTTCCAGCCAGTCTCAACTCTGTTTCTGATTCCCACATTCCATTTTGATAATATTCTACTTAACACTTCACCAGCTGCATTATTGAAATACTGTATTTTCCTGTAAAATTTCCATAGACTAAGTTACAAAAATAAATTAAGATCATTTGACACCATCCACATTCAGCAAAATGTCATCAACATTTATGCTACCTTCCATTAACCTATGTATCTTTAATTATCACTTATTTCCAGTTAAGCTCTTCAGTCTCGCCTTCTCCTGAAACTTTGTGGGGGCTCAGACCATTCCCCTGACATTTTTAGATAAGGGTTTTATGTTTGCTGCTCTTCACTCTAAACCACAGTTTTCACGGGGCTGCTTTAATGTGTGCTATGTTCATACTGGTCCTTCAGCAATTCTGCTACGGAGATCACACAGGTCACTCTTCTCTCTGCCTGAATGTATTCACTTCTTACAGGTTTTATACAGTGTCTTCCTCAGTGATACTGGGAGTCGCAAGGAAGGCTCCAAGAGAAATTCTGGCAATTCAAACAGTGGATGAAAAAATAACTTCCAAGCCCCACGCTGAATAGTGTGTGTGTAAGTTCTGTGAATAGCAGAACTTAACACGAAGATAAGCAGGATTAATGCAGTTATTTTAACCAACTCACAAGGGCCTATCATTAAGGTAGTAGTGGTACAGTTTTCTTACTACACTGTGCAAAGGAATCCATTGGAAGGAATAAAATCTGCTTATGTCACTCTAGTATGTATCTCTGCTGACCTTTGAACCATCCTTTTTAACATTCATTACTGGCAGATTTTGTAATCAAATGCTAATAGTCATCTTTCCTTTTAAAATAACCTTATAGCCAACAATCTTGAAATGCCTAGATGATGCAATCAATGGCAACATAACATGACTGACAACAAAATTCAGGTAAGTGGTAAAGAAGTCAGACTCTTCCACGTTGCACGGTCCCGAATGACTGACCCTGGACTACATATACTGTCATGCTATCCACCTTGACTTCAAATAAATTTTAAATTTTTGAATTTTAAAGAAGGTGGTTGGGCCATTTAACTTTCGGCCAAAATAATGAGGTTGAAGGTTCTTAGAGAAAAATTAACAACAGCTTCTGACTTATTTTTCATGCAAAAATAAAGGTTCTGGAGATGTGCCACATTATTACCTAGATGACAGTGTCTCCCTGAAGATCTCTGTCCTTCTACAGTGTTTATTACCATGCAC
>NW_010527969.1:0-400 GCF_000687285.1 Phaethon lepturus
CTACCCTGGGGAGGTGGGTGGCAGCCCTGCAGCACATCGCTCTAGCCAGGGCTTTCTCCGTGCTGCCCGAGGGATGACAGGAATTTTCCACCTGGCAAAGGAGAGCCCAGCACGGGGCTGACAGCAGTGAGGCAGGGGGGCTCGGGTTATGGCGTCAGAGTGGGACTGGTACACACGCTCCTGCAGCCGAGCCCACCGCAGAGATGCCCCGCTCTGGTCCTGCCCTCCCCTGCATCCCGGTGGGATGCGGGGATGAAGGGATGCAGAGGTGGAACCAGTCCACAGACCCCCCCATCCCAGCGACAGCGGAGTTTAATTCACCCAGAAGCCACCAACAATCAAATCCAGTGGTGGTTATACAATAAAAGCCAGGCCTGCGGGCGCGCCCTGCCCCCTCCCC
>NW_010527969.1:411-1933 GCF_000687285.1 Phaethon lepturus
CCCTGCCCACTCACAGCGTAGCCCTCCCGGCCGCCGGGTTTCCCAGCACTGCTGGTGAGGTAATTCTGTGTCGGGCTGATTACAGCAGTGAGGATGGAGGATGGACCAGGAGCAAGTGGTTGCCTAGGCTGCCCACTGCCAGCGGCATACTGGGAATCGCTGCAGAGAGCTGAAGGATACACTCAGGCTGGAAAGGCAACAGGGTGCTTTGAATGGGAACGGGGAGATGTGACTGGGGACAAATCCTTCAGGAGGCTTTCGGGGTCTGGGCTTCGCGCCTGGTCATGGTCCTTTCCAGGTCCCCAGTGGGGGCACAGTGTGATGGCGGGCAAGGAGTGGGCCGCTGGGGAGCAGCGCTGCAGGAGGGCAAACCTTCCCATTTGTGGTGTTATTACTCTTTATATTACCTGGATCCTATGGGGCTGGGATTCCTCCCGCCTGCCCATCCCCTGCCCGCAGCCTGTCCTGGTTTCGGCTGCAGTGCTTGCCCTGCCCCAGGCTCCCCTCGCAGCCGTGTCCTCACTCCAGGTGAGCCCCGGCCGCTCCCTGGCGTGAGCCCAGCTCCTGTTTGTGCTGGGATAACGGCGCTTTATTTCCATGAAGTCAGCAGCACAGGCTGTGCCGAGGGGCAAAGGCAGCCGAGGGGGATGAAGGCACCCACCTCCCACACATGCGGCAGCAGCAACCCTGCCTCTGCTCGGCACAGCATGCCGGCTCTGCCAGCCAGCGGCCAGGAAAGGGCCCGGACTTCCTCTGTGAGGGCTCCTGCAAACACTCCTGCACCCGGGTACGATGCACCAGGGGCAAAGAACCTGAGGGCGTTGGGAGGCCAGGACAGATTCCTGCCGCTGAGGAATCAGCTCTCAAACGCAAACACTGGGTGATTTATCTTGGACAGGGAGTGGCAAGGAGCAAGGATCCCGCTGCGTCATTTGTGGGTGATTTTTAAAGCCAAACTTGAGACCTTGGGTAATAACGCTTGTATCCCTTGCCCTCAGAGCCATGGGGACCAGGATCACCATAAGCATTTGAAGGGCTCGGTGCGTGCACGGCAGCCTCTGCCCAAGCACCAGCAGCCCCCACGCACCCGCTTTCCTCCGGGGCCACGGAGGGGAAGTGTTGCACAACAGCATTCATATGATTGAAACACAAACTTGCCAGCTCCATGTACACTTATATAATTCTGCACCGCCTGGTCGTCAACACATTGCAAAACAGCAGCGGGATCAATCGTTCTACTTTTAGGTATACAAATATTATTGTACTCCCAACCAGCCCTCTCTGGGTGAAAAGTCGTATGGGGTGGGAGGTGCTGCCGGGACCCCAGGCCCGTGGCTCCGGGAACATGCTGCAAGCGTGTCCTGCGGGGACTGCGGGTGTCCACGATCGGGACGGGGAGGCACTAGGACATCTCTTGGGCATGCCCCTATTTCCCGATGTCCTGGCAGCCCTCCCTCCTGGAAAACCTAATTTTTTAATGGCTGTAGAAGGGACCCCCCAACCGGATGCTTTGAGATGCCCC
>NW_010527970.1:0-422 GCF_000687285.1 Phaethon lepturus
GGGCTCCGGATCTTGGAAGGTCAAGGACCTTCAAGGTCAAGGACCTTCCCGAGCCTCCCGTGATGGGTCTCCCGCCCCGGGGGGGTGGGGGGGAGGACGCCCGTCCCCCCTCCCGGCCCTGACGCGTCGCCGTGTCCCACCGCAGCCGGCTCCAGCGTCATGTCCTGCGTCAGCTGCTTCTTCCTCTCCTTCGGCAACAGCGAGTCGGCCATGATCGCGCTGCTCTGCCTCTTCGGCGGCGTCAGCATCGCCTCCTGGAACGCGCTCGACGTGCTCACCGTGGAGCTCTACCCCTCCGACAAGAGGTGCGAGCGGCCGGGCGGCGGGTGCCGGGGCGAGGCTTTGGGTGCTGGGTGCCTGCTGTGGGGTGCTGGGGGCGACAATTTGGGGGCTGGGTGCCTGTTGTGGGGGGCTGGGGGGGG
>NW_010527970.1:477-767 GCF_000687285.1 Phaethon lepturus
CGCAGCCGGCCCCAGCGTCATGCCCTGCGTCAGCTGCTTCTTCCTCTCCTTCGGCAACAGCGAGTCGGCCATGATCGCGCTGCTCTGCCTCTTCGGCGGCGTCAGCATCGCCTCCTGGAACGCGCTCGACGTGCTCACCGTGGAGCTCTACCCCTCCGACAAGAGGTGCGAGCGGCCGGGCGGCGGGTGCCGGGGCGAGGCTTTGGGTGCTGGGTGCCTGCTGTGGGGTGCTGGGGGCGAGGTCTTGGGTGCTAGGTGTGACAATTTGGGTGCTGGGTGCCTGCTGTGGG
>NW_010527971.1:0-8636 GCF_000687285.1 Phaethon lepturus
CCTTTCTGCCTGAGCAGCTGCCGCCAGGCACGCTCCAGTACCAAGGTGAGTCCTCTTGTTTCGGTGGTGGGTGCGCTGGGGCGCCTGTTTTGGCACTGGCTGCGGCCATGCTCACCTCTCCTTGTCCGCCTCTAGAGCTGATGCCACCAGGGAGCTGCCTGCCTGAGGAGACGAAGCCCAAGAGGGGACGCCGGTCATGGCCTAGGAAAAGGACGGCCACGCACACCTGCGACTACGCGGGCTGCGGCAAAACCTACACCAAGAGCTCTCATCTCAAGGCACATCTGAGAACCCACACAGGTTAGCGTGGGGTCCGTGGGATGGCCTGGCGTGAGGGGCACGGAGTGAGCCCATTGGACAGTGAAAAGGGGGGAGCCCAGGAGGAGGGCTAAAAGTAGCAACCCGTCTCTGCCAGGTTTCTGGGCTTTTTTTGTTTTCCTCCCCCCTTGGCTACATGAAGTCCTATACAGTCTTTGCTTATTGGCTTGGCATTTTGCTTAATGGTTCAGAATGACTCAGATGTGGGAGCGGGTGGGTTTCTTGCCAAGGCAAAAGTTTGTTGCTCCTCTCTTGCTATGTGGCTAGCTAATTAGCAGGTAGTTGGAAGTCAGCTGGGATTTGTTGCTCTAGATGGTGTTGGCCCACTTCTCAGAAGGGAGCAGACCTCTAAGGTAGTGTGTTCTTTGCACGTGGTTAAACGCTTTGCACACACAACCCTCTTGTCTTCGCTTGTTTTAGTGCAAGTGGTCGCACACCTCTGCAAGCTGCTGTTCCCTTTTTGAGGAAACCGACTGGCCCTTTGCGAGTGGGACTTTCAGCTGTTGGCAGCACTGACAGGGTGCCTTGCCTACGTGTGGGAGCACGTCTTCCCTTGTGCTAGCACCGAAGAGGCAGGGTTTAACAGTTGATTGGCTACTGCTAGAATTTGGATAAAATCTGCTAAAGCGCCTATCTGAGCGCCAGTTCAAACTTCAGCCTTGCAGCTGAATGTGGTGTTGCAGTAACTGAGCTTGTGAAAGCAGGTACATCGTGTGTGGTTTTGCCAGTGCAGGCATTCTGTAACTGTGATTAAATAATCTGGCAATTTGCATAATTTAAATCCCTAGTTTGTGAACTTGATTCAAAACTTTCTCCTGAAGAGGAGATGGGAAAGGGAGAAACTACTGTTAGTGCAGTAGTTAGGCTACGTCTTCAGCTCATGGCAGTGGGAGCAGGGGGGAAAATTGGGAAATCGGTCAAGTGAAAAATACTTCCCATTTGCCCTGAGCTGGGCAGCACTGTGTCCAGTATGGGTAGGACCAGGAGTTTGTAATTGTCAGGGAAACTCTTCTTGCTGTCAACAGTGGTTTTGTTATAGTGAAGACAGTAAGATTGAGTTCTTAATCAGGCTGAGCTAATGAAAACAGTTTCCAGCTGTGTTTTAATTCCTGAGACCTACAATTACCTAGAACATTATGTCTGCTGAGCTATTTCTGGTTGCTATTTGATAGTATAACATTAGCCGGCAAAAATACACCATTATTATCTGAACTTGCGTGCTCTGAAGCCTTGTGTGCAAGAGAAACAGTGGAGAAGAGCATTTTAGTGAGGATTTCAGCGATACCAACATATTACAGTACCTGTACATCTTGAAAAAACAGTCTTCCTTTGTTAATCTTTGTACTTTGCTTGCAACTGCTCCAAGAAATTTGTTGCGTTTTCTTTGACATTGCCCTTTTTCTTACCCAGGACACTGTGTGTTAGTGCTTCTTGAAAGAAAGGTGTTAGAAGTAGTAGCCACAAAAAAAAACCTGACCTGTTTTATTTTCTACTTTTTTAAAGGTGAGAAACCTTATCACTGTGACTGGGAAGGCTGCGGATGGAAGTTTGCCCGATCCGATGAACTTACTCGTCACTACAGAAAACACACAGGCCACCGCCCTTTCCAGTGCCAGCGGTGTGACAGAGCATTTTCCAGGTCGGATCACCTCGCCTTACACATGAAGAGGCACTTTTAATTGGAAGCAGTGGATCTTTCCCCAACTGCCATAGAGATTCAGTATTTACAGCACAAGACTGTCTTCTGCAAGATGGGGAGAACACAGTTTAAGCACTACAGATAATCAAGGTGAAGTCTTCTAAAGAGTGGAAAAGAGGGATAATTGCATACAGACATTGCAACTTCTTTTTTTATATACGTACATTCAAAAGAAAAGAGAACCAAAAACATTGGGGTCAATGACTGGATCTTCTATCATTCCATTTGTAAATCCAACTTGAATTATTTCCGGACTACAAAATGCCAAGGAGTGACTGGAAGTCACGGATATCAGGGTTAAACAGACTGTGTGTAGTTCGGAGGGTGGGGATATTACACAGGGAAATGACATTCCCTTAATTTTCTTTCAATGCAATATTAGATGTAAATGTCATCTTGTACTTTTCCTTTTTTTTTCCTTCTAAAAGCCATTACGATGTTAAAAGAGGAGGAAAAATTCAGGTACAGAATTATATTTTAAAAGCCTATTTCATGGTGCTTAGTGACTGTTGGTTCTAGAGGTACCAAAAACAGGAAGCCAAAGTTCTCAAACTGCTGCATATCTGACAAGGAAATATTTTTGTCTTCCTATCGCCGATTATGACCTAAATCAGGTAAATAAACCTGGTTTATCTTTTTTTTTAAAGAAAATTTTATGCAGACAGTCTGTAATGCACTGTGGTTTCGATGTGCAATAGTTTGTACAATGGTTTATTCCCAAATATGCCTTAAGCAGAACAAATGTTTTCTATATAGTTCTTTACATAATAAATATGTAATATAAATTTAAGCAAACTTCTATTTTGTATATTTGTAAACTACAAAGTAAAACTGAACATTTTGTTGGAATTTGTATTTTGCATATTCAAGTGGAAAGTAAGTTTTAAATAAACCTATAATATTTTATCTGAATGGCTGCTATAATTTTCTTTGTGCATGGATATGTCCAAAGAAAGTTTGTTCAGTATTTGTTAGTTGGTTGAGTTTTGCTGGGAGGGTGGTGGAGGGAGGCGAGCTGTGAAGGCTTGCAGTCTCAAGATTCTGACAGATGAAGGATTGTATAAGGACAGTGCTGATGTAACACATCTTTTTAGGGAAAAAACTGTACGGAAAGTTTTTGCTCTGAATATTGAATTGCCACTTATCTCACCTGCATGATGAAACTGTAATTTACCATTTTTAAGGTAACTCAGCTTGAATTGTTAAAGGAAATATGTCTATTGGGGACGTTGAATTCGCAAAGTCTAAAGAGAACAAGCTATAGAAATTTTTTTGTAGTGGTCTTTTCAGCATGAAAAATTTCTAGCTTCATTTTCTTGGGCTGCTGGTATAACCACTTTCATGTGAATGAAAGAAAACCAACTGACTGAAGTCGCAAAGAATAAACTTGACTCAAGAAGTAAAGAGGGCGTGCATAAAACACCTTTTTAACAATAAACCACATGGATTTTCTTTTGAAGCCTGCTCTGTCCTGGAAATTCAGTACATCGGCAGTGTCTGAAGAGCCAAAATTCCTGCAGGAATCCTGGTGTGCATGCATCACTTGGGAAGGCAGACCAAGCAGAGTCCACAACCTGTATAGCTGTACATTCAAGATGTGTTGCTGTAAGGTCCCCAGTTAAATGCAGTGGGCTTGCTGTGTGCCTTGGCTCATTACCATTTTTGTTGTAGTTGTCCTCAGGGACCTCATTGCTCTGCTTTATTTACAAATGTGTGGCAATAAGGTGACTTCAACATGAATGCTTGATGAATAGGACCTGTTTTTCTCACTACTCTTTTTGTAAAGAGAAGAAAGAAATTACTCCTCTTCCACTGGTTTAAAAGAGGAATGTGGATGTATGTAAAGTTCAATAAAGCTGAGCATGGAAAACAAATTACAGGCAAGAGCAATTCATATTTCTGCATTAGTTAAAACAAGAGTGGCGATATCAACTTTTTCTTCCCAAATGTGCTTTAGGAATGCTATTTCTCATTTTCATGCGTTCTTTTTGTGGTGACTGGTGCCATTTCTGAGTCCATGTAAGTAACATAATGATGCAGAAAGTATTTCTCAGCCCTTATCTCCTCAGCATGCTTTGTTCAACTGAAAATTATCTGTGTTGGTTTGGTTTATAGGTAACATTGGGAGGAGGGAATGTCTTGTTTGGTTTGCAAATAGCAGTATTTAAAGCTAAATTAAAGTTATGAGTCATCCTTTATCTGAAGTTTTTTTTTTTCATGTGAAAACTTTTTACAATTAAACCAGTCATTTTCTACCTCCTCTGCTCTGCCTGTGGATTCTGGATGAGAGATGCAAGGTCAGTGCTGCAGCTGGCACGTACTGTGTGCCTGAAGCGTGTTGTCCTGTCTCGATAACGCTGGAGCACGCTTGGGTAGCTGCAGGATCAGCTCTGTCTGTAAGGCTGCCGTTCAGAGCCTTTCTACATCTGTGCAAGGTCTATGTTATAACCCACCTGCAAGTACTGAAGTATGAAGATTTCATCTGAGAAACTTGTTTCTTTCCCTTTTCCAGTGTTCTGTCATTATGCAGCCTTAAGGATTTTATAAGATGCTTTAGCATTTAGTTATGTGTTATCTGCTTTAACCAACTTCAGTTTCTGCTTGATGGTTTTATAGACCCTGGGTTTATAGTTGCACAAACAATGGCATTCTTGAAGCAGGGCTTTGTTCTCTTCTCCCACTTGATTATTGCCCCCTCCCTTTTCTTTTTTTCCTGATCCTAACCAAGCTGTCCTCATGTATGACTTTCTTTGCAGACCTAAACAGGCACAGCTACAGCTTGGTATTTAAAAAGAAATGCTGCTGTTCCTTTAACCATTTCCAAAAATGCTACTCCTATACTTTTGGGGCTGGAGCCAACACTCGATTTTTGCTGTACAGCGTGCAGCCTGTGAGAGGCAGTCCTTGCTCTTAAGGAGGTTTCTGGGTGAAATAAATACTGAAATGAGCAGTTGCACCAGTTGTGCTCCGGTAAGTTAGGTAGAGCTAGAGATGGCACGCTGTGTTCGTCACCCGCTTCATTGTGTGTAGCAGCCTGGAGTTGCACTGAGGTGCAAGATTGTACACGGGTGCAGTGGAACAGCACATGTATCGAAAAGAGTATCTCGTAAAACATATGTAAAACACCAAGCAATCTTGTAAGGCTGTCTTGAAAAACGAGATTTGTTTAGAGTTAACTAAAGCTGTATTCATGTGCTACCTTGCTCGGGCTGGAGCACCTAAAAACGGGGTTTGAGGTTATTAGGGATGGCCTCTCTGACATGGGGTGAACACCTCCAGAGCTGCCCCAGAGCACTATTTCAGCTACTGAAGGGGAAAGCTCTCGTGGCAGAGAATGATCTCTGCAGTCAAACTACAGCCATCCTTAGTCCCGCTCACCCCTAGCCCAAATCTCTCTCGAGCACACTCAACATGTGAAGATGGAGCTGTTTAAAACAAGATGGCACATGTCTGCCTGCCGAGTGCCAAGTATTCAAAGGCGGCAGCAGAATAGGAATCTTCTGGGAGCCGCAGCGCTTCTGTGCACTTGTCTGCTGCAGTCCACGGGCTGGAAGTCTGCACGCTTCGGACTTGGTCGGTGGCTGTCACCCAGCACAAATGACTTCAGCTTTGCCCCGTCGCACGGAGGTGTGCTTGCAAGAGAGTTGCTCTTCCCCTGCGGACGTTACCAGATCCTGCCACTGCTGAAGTCAACTGCGAATCTCACAAGGATTTATATTAAGCTGATATGAATCAGTGAATTTCATTCTCCTCTTTAATAAGGGGAGATCAGAGACTCCTGCGGTTAATCACCCCAAGTGCTAACGGTTCAACCGAATTAGTTTACACAGGTTTCCTATGGGAGTGTGCTAGATGTTCGAGCTAGCCTGCTTCCACTGAAGTCCCTGGCAAACACTTCAACGGCATTTAAGCTCAAGAATTTCCAAATTAACCCCGTTGCAAACTGTGTTCTTCCCTGGGCTTTCCTCCTTCCTGAGCATGATTGGGCTGTGTGCTTTAAGGCAGCAGGAAAACAGGAACAGGTTTCAGATGTGGACGGACAGACCAGTAGTTGAACCATAGGGCTCTGGCAAGGGTCTGAAGGTGGTAGGAATGCTGGCTGGAGGAAGTAAACCCAAGGTATGGTGAGCGAAACTCACATGGAGAGGAAAAGGAACGCTACTGCCAGCACCACCACTGCCATGTTGACTCATACTTGCCAGGAGAGCTCCCCAGATTAAATATCTGTGTGTAGGCTCAATGGGTTTATCTTTGTAGACCAAGGAGATGAGTCTGTACATAAAAGAGGGGAAGGCCCATCATTCACCGAAATTTAATTGAGGTCACATTGGCTTGGAGCCACAGGGTAACACACCCACATTCCCCTGTCTGCCGTACACCTGGATGACTCACACTTTGTCTTTCCCTCGCTCCTGCTGTGACTTACCGGGGGACCTATTCATTACTGCTGAGGGCATTGCCACCAAGTGCAGAAGTCGTCTCTGCGGCTTGGAAGTGGGTGGTGGTGGTGTTTCCGCAGCCTTGTTCTCCACCCTGGCTGCATATAGGTATTTGTTAGTCTCCTTTTCACCTTTGGATGCTTACCTGTGAGCCCTCAAGGCTAGAACCTTAATGGTGTGAAAGACAGGAGGGGAAAAGGTGGCTTGTGCTTTATTAATGTTTATTCTATATTTAGAGCATGTGTGCCCAGACTTTTACAGAAGACGAGTGGCCTTAGTAGCTGCTCACAAGAGGTGTTAGGCAGCTGGACTTTCCCCTTTGGCGACGCTTTCTGGACCCTTGGAGCTGTTACCCCTTTTGTAACTGTGATGAAAACTGATGGTTTTCATATGGACCTGGTCAGCTTGGGGTCAGCCTTGTGACATGCTAATTACAAGAAGTTTTAGGGAACACACCAAGCTCCTTTCACTCTGAAGCTTGGGTGAGCAGCAGGGTAATCACGTACTGCTATTACCGCAGCCATCTTGCTGCAACTCTGAAAAGTTTTGCGTGGTTTTGCTTTGGGTACAGCGTGCTTGTTTATCAAGCGCAAGCTAAGGCTTGCTTAAATCTTGCCATTCAAGTTCTCTGCTATTAAACTTTCAGGCTTTATTCAACAAAATGATAGAGCTTCCCTGTATTAGTTGGCTGAAGACCCTTAATTTTAGAAACAGATATGCCGCAGTTATTCAGAATGATTTCGCCTGCTGCCACAACAGTTGGAAATGGTCTGACAGGCAACGTTGCACCACCAGCAGGCAGGGGCTTATTTACTGGGAGTCTCCTCGATGGTGTTCAATGTCTGTTTGTGCATGTCCTAGTGTCGATGCCTTCATGGTTGGCGAGGAGCAGAGTGTCAGGTCTGCTTTGTCCTCCCACCCCTAGTAAGGCGTGGGAGGGCTATCTGATTTTGCTGGCCTGGGGAAGTGGGCTTGCAGTTGCCACGTGGAAGCACTTGCCTCCCCAGGCTTTTGCCACAGGCCGTGTGCTTCCTGTCATGTAGAAATACTGCAGAGAGGACTTTGCTCACACGTATGGAAAACTGTTTCTCGAGGTTCCTGCGTGAGTCTGATCTGCACATCGGGCCCCGGGGAGGGTGCTACGGCATCATTGCTGCTTGATGTCCAGATCTCAGCTGGAGCCTTCCAGCATGAGTGATCTCCTGGGGGCTTTGCGTCCATCATCGTTATGTTCCTCTTTTCTGATAAAACTGAATATTGTACGTTAATATGTTGATAAACTACTAGGGGCAACACTGACAGTGATTACTGAAGCATGTTGGAATTTACTTTCTAAGCTCTGGACAAGGTTTTATTCTGTGTTGAGGCTCCAAACATACTGAGTCAATGATGCTGTTGGCTACTCAAGGAGGCTACCCAAAGGGACGCGTTAGTCTTCGCGCTGGGACGTACTACGTTTGGCTGTCCTTTCCTAGTTCCTGCATCACACTATTTCAGCAACAGGGTCCCCTGCCTGACAAGGGATTGCTGAATTTGTTGGCCATGCAACAGATTAATATTTGTGTTTCAAAATATCAGTGCAAAGCAAAATATTTCACTGCTTTCAGCCTTCCTGCCTCCCTGGTAACTGTTCATGCTCTCTTCAGCCTTAGAGAATATTATAATGCTGCTGTCACCTATGCAAGATATTTGACTACCTTCCTTCTGTAAACACTTTCTAACCAGCATTTGCTTTGACAAAGTTCCCATGTTCACAACGTAGAACTTACTGGCAAGGCTTCATATGCAAAGAGACCAGCTGGGTTTCCTTTAACCCTGCTGTGGAAGAGCACGGTGCAGAGCAGTGGTCAGTTTAGTCTGGCCACCGCTATCCTCCCTCAGCCACTGCCCACAAACATAACTGTAAGTCCATCACAAGTAGCCCTGTGGTGGGCATCTCTGGGCTGATCCCACCTCACGCTTCCTCGAAAACTCCCTTCTGAGCCCTGATGACTACAGGTTTCTTGAAGCTCAGAAGCTTGAGGAGCACAGATGCCTTTCCAACCTGTGTTTATTTTATGCTCTAGCTCTACAGATTCCACTTACTCAATAAATATTTGATCCTCTTTGGTGCCTTCCTCAGTTTCTGGCTTCAGGGAGACCTTGTGGCAAGGAGTTCCATGGCTAATTATGAACTAGCC
>NW_010527971.1:8716-13603 GCF_000687285.1 Phaethon lepturus
CTTCCTGTGTCCTCTTCCCGACATACTGCAGAGAAGTGAAGGATCTAACCTCCTGCTCTAAACCAGCCTTGATTTTGTTGTTTACTGCCAAAGGCCAGAAAGATTCCACTTCGGTTGTATTTTTTAATGAATTTGGGAAGAGAAAGTAAGTACGAGCTTTTTACATATGTGCACTTTTACATATGGATGACTTCATCTAGTCTACTGTACACTGGAAGAATACCAGGAGAATTAAGCATAATATGATATTTCAGTCAATATTTAACAGTTGTTTTGGGTTACTGGTTTTTTAATCGCTGGAACACGTGAGAAGCCCTCACCTGTCAATGTTTTTTTGTTTAAGGATGCATGTTTCTACACATTTTATTCAAAACAGAAAAAAACCTACTTTTCAGTATTTTCCGTGGGTTCGTAAATCTTAGCAAGATGTAACACTGTTGGTTAAAACGTTTTCTGTCTCATGTACCCAAACATCCACATGTGTTGGAATTACTCATTATTTATTTGTACACATTTATTCCTAAGGCACTGTTAATAATTGTTGGGTTTGCATATTTGCTATTGTTAGGCTTATTGTTACATGGAAAGGGAAACTGACCACAGCACTGTTTATTGGTCCAAATCTAACCTTTCCGAGATTAACTCCATCTTCTTCTCTTTGATTACACTTTCAAAACCCTTTTTCTGCGTGTCTTTCCCTGTTGTTGTGTCCCAGGTTTTGAAGAGCAAGTGTCAAAAAAACAGTGTCCCTTTGTATTGGGTACGGAAATTCATTCCAGGTGAGAGAATTCGCTTTCTAAGAAGTGATCAAGGTGTATCTTAGCTGTCTGGGAATCTGACTACTTCATTAGCAAACCAAATTCGGATGGTTACAGGTAAATCCCCTTGATGAGATGAGGTTAGGGTTTATGCTGATTTGGGGCTATGCAAATGAACCGCATAGGCAAATCCAAAGCATTATAAAAATAGGTAGCACTTTGAAAAAGTTTAAGATCTGAATCTTCAGGGTCCAGTACCGGAGGCCGCGTGTGAACGAGGCAAAAGCAGGGGGGAGGGAGACAGAGGGGAGGTATGGGAGAATACGGAGCAGAGGAATGATTTAAGTATTGCCCAAACCACTGGGTAAGTCAGAGGTTTCCTCTGACTGGCTTCTCCCAGCATTTTATAAATAAGGTGCCAGAGTTTACATTTAATAACTCTGCCCAAGTTAGTCATTTAGGTAAATATTGACTGTCCGTGAATGCATCCCACTAGGGAGCACAGCAGCACAAGACAGAAAAGAAATCTCTTCCTCTGCAGATGTAAATCGTATATAACACTTGATATATGAATTTCCTCCAGCCCAGGGAAATCAGTCTGCAGATTTTTTGCACTTTCACTGCCTGCTGCTTTACACTGGCTGGCTACTGGGAGCGAGGCGACAGCGGTACGACAAACCTCCCGGGACTCCTCGAATGCAGCGACGCTGCGCCGGTGCCGCCGTCTCTCTTTTTCCCGGGCAGGACTAATAGTGAGCACTCAGCAAGATGCTTGTGGCTGGCTCTGGGTGTGCTCCGCTGCTGTCTGCATGGCTCCTGAGACAGGGATGTGAAAGCAGGAGAGAGGTTGGTAGGAGGAAAATTTGTAGACTGCCGAAATGCCTCAGCAATGCTAGAGGGAATAATAGAACGACAGCTGTTCTGATTTCCTCCCCCTTCATATATAAATGAATCAAAACCAGAGCTGTTTTGAGCTGGAGCAGATGATAATTCTTTGAAGCACACGAGGTCTAGTGTTGTTCCAGCTCCTCTCCTCTCCTCACCTCTCCTCTCCTCCTCCCTCCCTTCCTCCCTTCTTCTCTTCCCCCCTTCTTTCTTTCTCTCTCTTTCTCCCTCCCTTTCTCCTTTTCACCCTCCCTTTCTCCCTTTCTCTTTCTTTCCTTCTTTCCGTCTCTGTCTCTGTCTCTCTTTCTCTTCCTCCCTCCCTCCCTCCCTCCCTCCCTCTCTTCCTTCATCGCTTCCTCTTCCTCTCTTTCTCTCTTTCTCCCCCACCCCATGCTTTGCAACAGCAGCATTTATTTAACCTTACCAGCTTAGCGCGAGGCAATGTGCACTTGTACTGTGGAGCCAAGCGAACAGTTTTGTGTGGGAGACCGAGCTCCCACTTCACGGCTGGGTGCTCTTCACGAAGATCCAGCCCTCGGAGTCCTGTTGCTTAAGTGAAATGACGAAACACATTGCTGGACAGAGGAATTGAGATGAAAGGCTCAAAAACATGGCAAGAGGAATCGGAAATCAAGTGGCAAGGGGGCTTCACTCAGCAGCTTGGCAGGTGGTCTCCATCTCTATTGGATGCAATGAAAAAGCAAGCCACACATGGCGATTCAAGCCCCCGTAGGGCTTCAGCTATTTCCTTTGTTGCAATAAAGAAAACATGTAGCATGGACAGGATTTTCAACTTGAGGTGTGTGTGAAAGCTCAATTTTTTCTCCAAATTCAAATGACATAAAAGTTCACGAGGTTCCCAGCGCTGCAGATCCTCATTATTCAGTGTGCACAAACAAGTTCTCAGGTGATGAGGATTCGCAGCAGCAGCAGGAAGGAGAAATTGGAGAATGCAAATAAAGATGTGCCCACCTTGTGATTCGTGAGGGTGACAGGAGGAGTGAGTCCAAATGAGCACTGGGCCCTATGTCAGGAAAGAGGCGGTGGTGAGCTTTTCTTCCTTTAAGAAGAGGGACTGTGTAGAAAACTCTAGGCAGGTTTTGTGGGTTGGTTGTGTTGGGTTTGGTTTTGGATTTTTTCCCCATATTCTGTTGAAGATACCTGGTTTTGCTCTGTGTTTTTATTTACTTATAGGCACTTCTATGGCCCTCATCACCATAGTATTTGGGCAAATCTTCTTTCTTCTATCATGTAATTAAATCTATACAAAATACATATGTATGTATCTTGGCAGAGGGGAAAAAAAAAAAAAAGTTAAGCTCTGCTATTGGAAGGGATTTGTGCCCTGCAATTAAACACTGCTTTTTGCTATGCTCTCTCTTTTCCATGTACACGAGTGGGGAAATACAGTCTTGTTAAGGCTCTACGCACACACACCCACTACCCTGGTGTGCGGGGCCGCGGCATCTGACTCGCAGCCCAGTGCGTTGGTGCAGCAGGGGTAGCAGCAGGGAAGAAGGCACTTTTGGGATGGCTGGATTTGACACATGACTGGGGACCCCAAGGCATGCGTCTGCCTTCCTCCCTCATCCAAGCACCACCTGCATAGCGAGCAGCAGGCTGAAAGGGCACTAGCACACACGCTAACCCTAAATGGGGAAGTAGAGAGTCCCTGTGAGACTCTTTTTGAGAGGGTAGCTTGCTATTTTTATTTTATTTGCATGGCCAGGGCTCTTGGAAAGGCCAGCCCATGCCTTCAGCCCAGGGTTTGCAGGAGGAGGAGCAGCAAGCACTGGGGACAGGCTGGAGCCTTCCGAGGAGCCTGCGGCATGAGCTGGGACAGGTCACCTCTCCTCCGTGTGTGGCTCGTGTCCCATCCTCTAAAGGAAGGTTACTGCATCCTTCTCCTCTGTGGAGTACTTCACAGTGAAATGTCCTTCTGGTATCTGGTACAATGGTCATGGGTGTCCTGCAGAGCTGATCTGAAGCTGACAGTGGGTCAAGCACAGATTTCCGCTGGAAGTTGGAGCAAAGGTCTGCTAGTCACACCAGTCAGCTCTGTCCCATTGGGAGTCTGAATTTGACAGGACTCAGGCCTGCACAAATGCCTTCCAAAAGCACCAGGTGAGGGAAACTCTGCTTTCGTATAAACACACAAACAGATCTGAGCAGGCTGTGCACCAGCTACAGTGATGGTCCTGCAGATGCTCCCTGGCTCAGGTGAGCAACCAGCACAGTGGTGCCTAGCATGGCAGAACTTGGAGGATGAACAGGGAATGGTGTTTAGAAATAAGAGCTGGCTCTTAGAGACTACCTTCCTTCAGCAGAGACGTCACCCTCCTGCCCAGGGCTGGCCGGCGACCAGCCGCTGGTATACCTCTTAGGTAGGAATGTGGAGGTCTGAATCCCACGGCAGCGCCAACTTGAACACGTTACACATTGCTGTTGGAGGAAATAAATCTGACCCTTTCCTTTTTGAGAGCGTTTTTTTTCTCCCATTTCAGAAAGAAATGATAGCTGCACTGCTTTGATGCTTGAAGACCATCTCGTAAAGAGGCTCGGATCCTCAATCAGCCGCCCTCGTAACCGCATATACTGTGCATACCTCATAGCATCCCAAGTCTCTAGGACATCCAACACCATTAGTCACCTGTGAACACCTTCGGCTGTGTTTGTGTTCCTCCTCACATTCTGTTTTTGGCAGGCACACATGTAACCCAGGGTTTGTTCGTCACCCCTCAGGTTCTGCTCACATGTTTTATTACCTGGCTGAATCAGGCTCTACAGAGACACAGCTGTCCCTGGTTTCTAAAGGCCACGTGAGCAGAATTGGGCTCGCCTGAAGCTCCAGCAACAAACAAGAAAGAGTTACTGCCTTTCTCCTAGGTGGGAAAACCTGTATGCTGATTTTCAGGAGCGAATAACCACAATACTAACTGCATGCTGAGAATAATCATGTTTCCAGAATTTGAGCTGTTGTGTGTTGCTGGGTTTTTTTCTTCCCTTTTAATGCCAGTGTTTTATATTAGGCAAACAGGACGAAGTATTGCTGCTAGCATATGAAGGCAGGCATTCATGCGAGGTACCACTTTCGGGTACTTGGAGACTGGATGAAAGCCTAAAAGGCTAAATGCTCGGTAAAAGCGAGCATTAACAGATCAAGCGGCATTCACATCTGTCTAGCTGAGAAATACTGAGATATTGCAGAGGGGTACGTGGATTTTAGCGTAGCTGCAGACTTCAC
>NW_010527972.1:0-1053 GCF_000687285.1 Phaethon lepturus
GATTCTGTGATTCTGTGATTCTGTAATGAAATAACTTGTGATTATGGAGGTATTGTTTGTCTATATTTTTGACACTGCACTCAATGTATACGTTTTAACATGTCTGGTTAATCAGTAATCATAAAATAAGTGCATAAACTCTCTGTCAAATCAGTGGAGAGAATGTTCCAAATGTGAACGTTTTGGTTAGTGCTGCTTCTTTCACAGTCACAAATCATGCTTATGAGTTTCACACTTAAGAACAATGATTTATTCCTGGGACAGAAACTTTAGCCAAAGGCTTCTAATTTTGAAAAAGGTTTATTAATCTTTAGAAACAATCACACTTCCTGTCTCTCCAGTCCAGTAAACTTTGTATTATTAAAAAAAAAAAAGGATCAGCATCCACTTGAGACAGGGAGAGACTTTCTTCTATTTTCCCACAAGTAGCTCAGAATAAAAAAGATATGTGTACAGCTCCTTGCTATTAATCAGGCACCAGAGAGCATATCAAATATGTTTTCTAGCCATGAGGTTACTGGAAAAAAGTGCTGCAGCCAGCATTTATGCTTAAGTTTCATGAAAAGGTAGGTCTGGCAACCACTCCACAGAAGCTCCCACCAAATCAGGCTCCTGCAGGGGACACTATAAAAAACTTGTAGTCTGCTGTAAGATTTAGGGATAGGATGACTAAACACTGGGGTTCAGGCAGTTTTTGTGTCCAATGTTAAATGTTAAAAATGTCTTACTGACAAACACTGAGGATTTCAACCCCTTTCATAGTTTAAAAGAACTGAAGGTCTTAAGACTGTTGTAGGTTGACGTGGTGGGTTGATTTTGGCTGGTTGCCTATCCCCCACCAAGCTGCTTTCTCACTCCCCTTCATCAACAGGACAGGAGAAGAAAATGAGATGGAAAATCTCATGGATTGAGGAAAAGGTGGTTTAACAAGAAAAGAAATGCTGTGTGTAATGTGAAGTCAGTTGTGTGCAGAAGCAAAGCAAACAGGAATTTGTTCACTACTTCCTACTTCATTAATTACACCAAGCAGTGTTCCCCAGGGCTCAGTTTTGG
>NW_010527973.1:0-2061 GCF_000687285.1 Phaethon lepturus
GACACGTTTCCTTCTGCTTTATTTATTTTAATGCGGGTGGCGGGGATTTTAAAGACAAACGTCCATAGTGTTGCCCATTTCTAAGACTGCTAGTGCCGCTGAATGGTGGGTTTCCGGTGAGAGCCCGTCGTGACCTAAAGCAAAGAGGAAGAAAGGAAAGTTCAGCGCGAATTCTCCCCAGGACGGGGCCATACCCAGCCCAGACAGAGGCAGGAGCTGTGCTCAGTCACTGAGGACCACCCCGTGGCACCTCCAAAGGCCCTGCGTGCCGGGGCAGGGTCTGTCGGTCAGACCCCACGTTACCGAGTTCCTCGTCCCACCCCGAGGAGACGTGCCCGATGCAGCTGCTGGAGCATCGCTGCTAATTGTGGCTCCCCGCCACCCCCGGTCCCGCAGCAGCCGGCGGAAGGTTTGTGGCTGAGCCATACCTGAGCAGTGAGCTAATGCCCCAGCAGCGCTGGGTCGGCGTCACTCACCGCGCAGCTCTGGCGTTCCCCGCGGGAGGGTCCCCGCCTGTCCTGCTCCGACTCTCGATGGGTTTAATGCCTGGTGGTCGTCTTGTTTCTTTTCTTCTTTCCTGGTAGCTGGAGGTTTGACAACAGCTGGCATGAGTGCTGTTTGATCTCAACAAATGCTTTTGTTTTTTGTTTCAGTGTAATAGTAAATGCTTTTGAGTCTAGTCAACAACGTGCCCTGCTCAATTCAGCCCCATGACGCTTCCCTCCTCTCATTTTATGGCAGTGTCAGCAGCATTAGCACCTGACATCCCTGTGCCCTTTTCCTGACAGCCTGACTGCAGCTTTTGGCTCCCTTTTAGTTTTGTGCTCCCTGAATCAGCTCTCCAAGCCCTGACTGGAACCCCTCCCTGCTGAAAACCGCACCCCAGGACCGTCTCCATCAGGAGCCTGGCATCCCGTCCCCGGCGGAGGTGGGGATTCCCGTCCCCGGCACGGCTGTGCAGTGTGGGCACCGATACCAGCCCCCGACTCGCCTCCCTGCCACCCCATCTGCCCACGCACCCGCAGCCGTGCGCTCTGCCCGGGAGGCAGCTAAAACCTCCCCTTGCAGGGGAAAAATCACCACTTTTTACAACCTGCTCGAGTCACTCCACATCCTCCCAGTTTATGTTGAAGTCTGGCACGCTGCATCTTGTGGGACAGCTCACCGACCAGGCACCGGCACCTGAAGTAGTTTTCCACTGAAGCTGCAGCCGTATATATTTACTCATCATATTTTCCGCTGCCCATTGGAAAAAAAGAAGGTAGTGTTACGACTGCCAGCACCGCTCTCGGAGAGGGAGCAATTTCATGCTGCATTGGGTCATCCAGCCGTTGCCTCCAAGCAAAGACCTTCCCGGGCACAGGTGAGGTGGAGGGTGCTGCGTGAAGATCCTCCTGCCCCAAGGCTGCCCCAAGAGATGGTTTATGAAGCCATGGGCCACGGCGAGTGATGAGGAAGGGAATGAGCTCATTTCTCAAGTCGGCTCTTCAGCTGCGTAAGACAGAGAGGCCAGCTCTCCCAGTTGACGGTGACATCCCGAGGGTGCTGGAGGAGCGCTGGGCCACGCTGGGGCCCTGGCAGGAGGTGCAGAGCAGGACGCGTGACGCTGCCACAGCTCCTGCTTCTCAACCGAGAGCTGGAAGGGAAACACGTGAGGATTTCCCAGGCTTTGCTGCTGCTGGTCAGAGCAGCAATGCCCTGGCAGAGCATCAATCCCACCTGTGACTTTACAGAGCTGTTTGGAAAGGAATGTGTGTGTCTGGCAGGGCTTGAGAAGGGGAAAGTGGAGGTACCTGCTTTTATGAGCTTTGGAAACTCATAAAAGCTTTGGTGGAGTTCTGGGGTTAGGCTTTGAGGCCCCCCTGGTCAGACCCCCCGGCTCAGGGTGTGGGCGCTGCCTCCTCCCGCTGCCTTGCCGCAGCTCCTTTTGATGGGCGCGAGGCTTTCCTTGCCCTTGATGTCCACCAGAGCAATCGGGGGGCGGTTACCAAGGGACATGGGGACCTCCTTCCCGCACGCAGTCCGTGCCCGCTCTCTGCTAAGACTAACGAGAAAACCAAG
>NW_010527974.1:0-19931 GCF_000687285.1 Phaethon lepturus
TAAAGGGTGCCGCTGGCCGGGAGCTGCCCCACGGTTCAGCCCCCTCCTTGCTTATACCGGCTCAATTTTTTGTGCGGCCCACCCGCCAACCGGGTAACAACCGGGGCGGGGTTAGGCGGGAGAGGGCAGGGAGGTGGAGGAGCGAAGAAAAGGGTCAGAACAAAGATCCGGGTGCCCCACGGTTTGCATAAGCAGTTTTTCTGAAGTCCTCTCCACCCATGCTTGCTACCTAGAAAAACCTATCATAGACTGGCAACCTGGTTAAGGCATAGTTTGACTCATTTGGTTAAACTGTTGTGTCTGGCTGTGAGACTATTTTGCTTTAAACTAGTTTGGCTGGAATGGATTAAGCCTAATTTTGAAGGAACTCTCAGTCTTAAATCAGATTTTAAAATGCCACAACCCCATGTAAAGTCTTGATCCAGTTTAAGTTCATTCAGCTGGTTTCTATCTGTACAGCTGTGGCATCAAGGATCATGCAACCACAGCCCAGGAATCAGTTTGAGTGAAAATGAAAAAAAAAAAAAAAAATGTTTTTCAATTTAGGCTTTTTTCTCAAGGTTCTCTTATGAGGTACTTATGTAAAAGGCAAATTGGTGAACAAGTCCAGTTCTGAAAACAGGCAGGCAAACCCCAGCAGCAATATGGTGCTAAATGCAGAGGTAAAGCATGTAGATACATTTTGTGATCTGAACCAATGTTCAAGTGCTCTTTGCTAAAGATTTCCTACAGCAAGTAGTAGAGGTAGTCAAAGGAGGCGTACTATTTTCTTTTTCCTTTTCATCTTTGTTTGAGCATTGAAATACTGTCTTTGTAGCCAATTAAAATGCGCAAAAACCTTTTGCAAAGTTTTTTTTGTCACCAGAATTCACAATTTTGAAAACAAATAGTATTAACGTGCAATGTTTTAAAATTTTGATTAATCCTAGGAAACATCAAAAGATTCTAACTTTCATGAATGAATAAAGCTCTGCTCCAAAGCATGGAAAATTTCTGGTTTCCACTAAAAATTGTTATGAAGATTTAAGGAGTAAGAAATCCCATAAGTACAAGGAAAAGGGAAATTGCAGCATATTCCATGCAGTTACAACTCTGAATGCCATAAGGCTTACATTGGAAACTGTAAAAATACTCTCAGGTTAGAATCCCATTTCAGTTTTCTTGTCCAATGCTGTTCTTGACAGCGTAAGTGCATGAAATCATGACAGATTAGGCACTTACTTAAAGCAAGTTTTTAAAATGTCTAGGAGATAGGGATGCCTGCTTCCATCCACTTTAATAGACACTGGGAATCCCCGAGGCAGCTTTTACAGTTTTGCATTAGGCTTTTCTCCAGCTCTCCAAACAAATATAGTGGGTGGCTGCCATTACATGGGAAGATGAAGTAAATGACAAACACAGAGTGTCAGCATCAGTCAAAAGTTAAGGTGATCTTGAAGCCCTTCGACGTCTTGGCAGGAGTAACCAAACAAACTGCCGAAGTGGGATGCTTGATGGAGGCAGTGAATCACAGAATCATTAAGGTTGGAAAAGACCTTCAAGATCATCAACTCCAACCATCAACCCAACACCACCATGCCCACTAAACCATATCCTGAAGTGCCACGTCTACACAGTTTTTGAACGCTTCCAGTGACGGTGACTCCACCACCTCCCTGGGCAGCCTGTTCTAATGCTTGACCACTCTTCCAGTAAAGAAATTTTTCCTAATATCTAGTCTAAACCTCCCCTGGCACAACTGGAGGCCATTTCCTCTCGTTCTATCACTTGCCACTTGGGAGAAGAGACCAACACCCACCTCACCACAACCCCCTTTCAGGTAGTTGTAGAGAGCGATAAGGTCTCCCCTCAGCCTCCTCTTCTCCAGACTGAACAACCCCAGTTCCCTCAGCCGCTCCTCATCAGTCTTGTTCTCCAGACCCCTCACAAGCTTCGTTGCCCTTCTCTGGACACGGTGCAGCACCTCAATGTCCTTCTTGTAGTGAGGGGCCCAAAACTGAACACAGGATTCAAGGTGAAGACTTGGAACAACTGCAGGTATACAGCATGGAGTGGAGTGGGGAGAAGAGCTTTGGCAGGCAGAGACACACTGAGATAATTGGCTGGGAAGGATAGCAAGGGACCTGGTGCTAGACAGGAACACCATGGACAAGAAGGAGATGGGTCGTGCCTGGTGCCTGTATATCTAAATGTTAAAAAAAGTTCAGTGACTCTTCAAGCAGCAGCTGGGACTTAAAAAAGAGCAGTGTTCCTTTAACTGAGGATGGCAGAGAGGGGATAAGACAGTGGTGGTGTTTACATGGCTCTGGAACCAAGCAGACTCTGTCCAAATGTCCAGGCTGTCCCTCTGCTGCCTGCTGTGGCTCCTCCACCACATCTCCGTGTGACAGAACCATCTGCCTTCTCTGTCAGTGGGAGGGTCTGCCTGTTAAAAATGATGCTTCTCAAAGCGAACCCAAAGGAATTTATCTACGGGTATTAAAAAGTCACTGCATTGCAAAATGTTCTGCGCTCCTACCACAAACTATGTATTTTAATTATAAGTAATTATAGGTAATTATAAGTAATTACAGATCAGAAAACTGTGGGGTTTTCTACTGATGCTTTATGAAGACTGTTACAATCCGGAACTTGTAAAGTACCATATTTTTGCACTTCATGGTGTTAACTTGTAAGCTGAAGGGCAAATTATGAGGAGCACATACATTTTGTCTTGTCAGGAATAAAACCAGAATATGCCAGCTAATGCTAATGATTGTAAAATGGAAGCTAGTGCCCCTTCTGCAAAATGACAGTTCAGTTTATACGAATGAAGTATGAAGAAGGCAACACATCCTGAGTAACATTTAAGAACTAAGCAAGGCAAAAAGAGGTGCGTTGTTTGCACAGAAAGCTTAACGAAATTGCTATTTCCTTCCTTTGCGCGGCACGCAGACGTAGCACTAAGCAATTAAATTGATATCTTTGGATTATTCCCAAACTATATTTGACTTCATTGCATACCCACAGAGGAATGACTGCTGCTGCTTCCACTGATACTGGGAGTGTGCAGTCAGATCCTACGCTGACCATGTGCATCACAGGCAGGGCTTTCCAGGATCTTGATGCTAGTATATTCTGAAGTTGTAATCTTCTCCTGCTCACGAGTTACCTGCTTCATGGTTTAACCTGCCCATGGTTCATTCTCGGTTGGAAAGGAGTGGGTCAACTTTGCTAGGAAATGGACCCTTCAGAAGAACCATCCCCGTAGACTTCTCTGGCTGTGGCCTATAAATGGGGATTATATGATATATCAACGCTGGAATATGTGCAGGAGTCTAGGAGGCAAAGATTAAAGTTCTTCCAGAGCAATAACTTACTATACAAAATCTCCATCAGCAGATGTTGGGAAAATATCCGTTGTCCAAACGTCAGAAAAACCCAGGTGGTTCAGTCATCACTGCTGCCTGATTTGAATCGGGGAAGATAAGAACGATAAGTTCAGATGGCCTAATACCAGCAAGTGACAAATCACAAGACGCAGAGTCCATCTTGTCCATGATCCCTGTGGCTGGTGAAGAGTTAGCTGACAGAGCATGACAGAGCTCCAGCTGAGGAGCAGTGCAGACCGACTACCAAATAGCAAAGGAGGTGGACAAACCTCAAGACCCTTTTTAATCTGATAGAGGAAAAGCTGGGTCTCCTGCACCATAGAGCAGGCTCATATCTGCGGCTCATTTGATTAAAGAGAAGGCTGTCTGTGTTTCTGTCCGCTATTTTTACTGGCTTTGTTTTGTTCCAAAAAGTAGTCTGTCTTTAAAAGCCCGTAGTTTTGTTGCGTGTGCAACAGATAGGATTCCTGAAATCTTGACATTTCACGAGACAAGAAAAATACTTCATGCCCAAGAAACTTCTCACTGAAATAAGAAATAAAATTCTAAAAGCAGGAAAAAATCAAGCTTGCTTAGAGATAATTGCTGTGGGGAAAGTAGCCTACACTGGTACCCTGTGAGGAAAGCTGAGAATTTGATTTGAACAATTATCAGCAGCCATGGTCCCACGATATGACTTGCAGTGCTTGCTTTGCTGAGAACTTCTGTTTTCATCTTCATGGAGAGGAACACTCCATTAAAGACGAGTCTGTTTCCCCCTTATGCTTAAATCGGGGAATTTAAGCATAGGAAACCTTACTAAATTTGGACTATCTCCTGAGCAAGATACACCCTGAATTAAAGAAAGGTGGCAGACCCTGGCCGAAGATGAGCCACAAAATATGTGTCGGTGCACCAGCATATGCTTCCAGGTCCTGTAGTGTTGGTGTGTTTGCAGCCAGACGTCTGCTTTCTCTGTAAGTGGAAGAGTGAAGAGAGGGATGCTAGGAACTGTGAGAACACCTACCAGCATATGCAGTTGCCAAATATAACTGTCTGGAACATGTCACGTTTGTTTGAAAGCTTAAAACACCATATTAATCAGCACAAGGACTGAAATTTTGAGCTCTCAGAAAATACAGGAATGGAGATTATCTCTGCAATCTTTGTTTAGGTCTCTGTGTACGTCTTGTGTGTTACACCCTTAACATCAAATAGGAAGTCTGCAACTGACCCAGAGCCTTTGACTCATTTTCTAAGCTTTAAGCCTAGAAAAAACCCTCTGTCTTCTCCTGCAGTCCTTTTCCTTATGCACTGCCCGCTCTGTGCACTCCATGAGCTAACAACCTTCTGGGACCACTAGTAAGAAAATAAAGATTGTCTTGGTGTATTATTGGAAAGAAGGCGTTTAGATTTGTCACACAGACTAACATTTACACTAGGGAAATAACTAGTAGAAAAGAAATAACAAAGCAATACTTTTCAGCTTATATAGACTACCTACTAGGGGTTGATGTATATGTGACCCTCCGTCTTATGGACCCATGTCTAACCCCAGTGCACAATCTCCAGTCATCTGCAACAGGGTGCTGTGGCAGAGACTGGAGCGGGTATGGTGAAGAACGAGGGGCATCGTTCCTTAAATACGCTTGGGAAGGTCACTTCAGGCCTGGGGCGGGGGGGGAGCAGGTTTAGATAGTGGTTTTACGTCGGTGGAATAGTTCAGCAGTTATCTGGCTTCCTTATCCAGATCGGTTTGTCCAGCATTTGCGTTTCCGGTTTAGCACAATCTGAAAAATGTTGTGTATGAGAAATTCTCATAGAAGGCGGCAGGTGCCCACTGATGGCTGATGCAAAATTCTTGAGAGAAGAGGCCTTACCCCAGAACAGCGTCTCTCAACGCGGGGAGGGGCAGTGCCAGTCAGGGCAATGGGCGCTGTGCGACCGGTTACGTCGTGAGCGGGGTATTTGCTGTCTCTTATTTGGTTGCCTTATTGAAGTGGCCAGGTGCGTGTTTGATACACACCTCGGTGCATTGTTAGGAGTGATTGTGTATATATAGCTGAAGCTATACTTCTCTGTAAGCATTCTAGCAGATGGAAAAAGCAGCAGGAGGAGTTTGAAGAAGGGCCCTAAAGCAGGCAGGGCGTTACGGCAGAGAAACGGCTGGGTACCCACAGGGTACTCCGCCGACGTTTCCCATCAGCCGAGGCGTTAATTGATGGGATGGTCGGCTAGGTTGGCAGTTTGGGCATCACAGACACCACAGGCTGAACGAGAGGAGCTAACCTGGGACACTCTGGATCCTCATACAGGTAACAGGAAGAGCTGGGTCCCTGCCACATGGGTCAGAGAACCTGCAGGAGATGCCACCTCCCCTGCTGAGCGGGCAACCAACCTGGCACGGGTAAGGGCTAGCGCAGCGTCCTGCAAGCGAGAGCTGCCTGACAGGCAGCCTTAGAAATGGGCTTGCCCGATATTTGTATATGAAACATACATAGGTACGCACACTAACATACCCCAAAACGGCTTCCTCCTCCGCACCATGTCCCTCATTTCTTTTAACCTACGAGCCCTTCAGGTCAGGGGTTGTCTCGTACATCTGCCAGCTGGGGGTGATTGTAACACAGATTACAACACGGCTCAGGGCTGTGCTGACAGATGCCGTTGATTCTTGAAATCTCGCCATGATGCCCGAACCAAGTTTTCATTTCCTTTCGTCAAAAATACCGCTTTCCATTCTGAGAGCAAGGCAAGGCTAATCATTATTATTATCCTGCAATGGAGGGGTAAAACCCAGTGACAGGCACGAAGCAGCTGTCGCAGCTTCCATCAGCCAGCCCATCAGCCCCGTCCATTTCTTTACGACAGTTTTAATGACAGTGCCGCGCTGATGTCGGGGACAGGAAGGGCTGTAGGAGGGGCAGAGCATCATCATAGTTTGTCCCGTTGCCCAAGGCGACTTGGTATGCACAGACCTTTGCAAGCTGCATGAAAAGACATAATTTTCATGGCCCTTGTCTTGCTTAATTACCACTCCAGCAAGAAAATTTCATTTCTTTTTTTTCCCCCATCCCTGCCTATTCTTTATAAAGATCTCTCTTGGAGTAGAAAAGGTCAACTATGGAAAAAGTCATAGCAGAAAGCAATGCTAAATAAAGGTTAGGTGATTTGATTTGACTCCTGTGTAAACAGCAATTGAGTTTTCTTCTTTGTGATTTATTAATGAGAGAACTGACAGAAATGTCTATATTTAGATTCTGTGAAAGATTTCATTATAACGGGTTCTTGAGACTTTCTTTGCTTGAATAAGCTTGGTGCTTGACAGAAGGACTGCCCCATGGCTGTAGAATGCCTCTGCTTTGCTTACGGAGCTCCATACAGCTTTCATTCCTGTGAACATTATGTATATCCAGAAGGGTACGTGGCACAGAATCAAACAGGCCACCTCTTGAAGTCAGTAACCAAAACGTTAATCCGACCAAAGCGGTCAGCAACTTTTAAAGAGATGTAAGCTCTGCGCTTGCTGGAAAAGGACATTAAAAATGGCTTTATGTCTGTTCTCTGTCATCTGATAAATGCAAATGTTTACAACGGACCGTATCCCCCATTTGATTCCTAGGAGTGCCTGCAGCTACTCCAGACTTAAACTGACATGAGTTAGAAAGAATATACACTTCAGGTAAAAATAGGAAGGAACTTTATTTGGTGTTCTGAAAGCACAGAGCGACGCTCTGGAAAAAATAAAGGTAAACCTTAGATGCTGAACTCTTTAGGCCTTCTGTTACTTGTTTTTTGCCTAATATACCTCTGTGTTCCAGCCACTCAGCATGAGAAGTTGTAAGACTTAAGAGTCCCTTGCATTGCACTATGTGTGTTTAAAGACGTGACACTTACACCGGCTGTCGTATCGCCTTCCTTTTGGTCCACTGAACTGAACAATATGGAGCTCAGACAGTCGGTCTCTAGTCCAAATGCCTGCACAATAAAGCCTCTTGGTAAAGGTGCTATAAAATAATAAGGCAAACAAGAAGCACAGGGGGTTGGAGGGGAAAGACTTGCAGAAACAGGGTAGGGTTACAGAGAGATTTAAGGTATAAGACTGGACGAGTAAGGCAGTATCATTTCAATTGCAACAGGCTGAATATGGTTGATGAGTACCAGAAAGCCAGACAGTTTTCACAACAGGCTTCTGCCTTTTCCTGCCCATTTGTATGCAACACATCACACGTTCAAGCTCGTGGAGAAAGTGACCTTACGCAAGGGAAAGCGAGAGTGAGCCCAACCACTGTGCTGCTCCCGGGCAGCCAATCCACAGCCGATGCCTTGTTGCTAAATTAAGCAACAGGCCAGGGTCTGAAGCAGACATGGACTCAAGGCTTCATAAATCAAATTTCCCTGCAGCAATAGAAGCTTACAGGGAAAAAGCAAACAGTGCTCTTGCAAACCCATTCATGCATTTCCAGACTGTTTTTTGGATTTCTTTTTTTAATTTTTTTTTTTTTTGGCCATTTCAGAACAGTTCAGATTTATTAATAAATAAATGTTGCAACAGATTTTTACTACATGATAATAGAGCACTTATACGATTACTGAAATATTTGCTGAAACTAAACAGTATGATGTGTGCAAAACCCAAATCTCATCTGCAGGAAAACCAAAACAGCAGTATAAATGTTGGATCGTAATTGTTCCTAACTGCAAGAGCTTTGAACTAAAAAAGAATTGAATCCTTCCACTGGCTGGGCTTGATTTAGCACTTCATTAGTCAGATGTTGCACCAGTTACAGAGCTGCTTTGGAATTCAGATGGAGTAGCACAGCAGTGAATAATGGGCAAGCTTTACAGGTGTACTGCTGGTGGAATTGGAGACTTTAGGGCTCCTAAGGTTAAATTCTAGAAGGCTGCCAACCAGGCACCACCTGAAGTTCCTCTCAAGGGAAGAATCAAAAAGCTTTCGCTTTTGTGGGTAAAATTTGAATGGTATGTTCAAGCTCTCAAGCCGTCCTGCAGGGAGGTTAAGATTGGATATTAGGAAAAATTTCTTCACTGAGAGGGTGGTCAGGCATTGGGACAGGCTGCCCAGGGAGGTGGTGGAGTCGCCATCTCTGGAAGTGTTCAAAAAACATGTGGATGTGGCACTTCAGGACATGGTTTAGGGGACACGGTGGTGCTGGATTAGTGGTTGGACTTGATGATCTTGAAGGTCCTTTCCAACCTTAGTGATTCTGTGATTCTGTTACCCGCTTGAAGTTCTGAGCTGGAAAAGCTTTGGTGAATCCTGTAAAGACACTTGCCTTTCAGTGACAGTCCAAAGAAAAGCATGGGGGGCCCTGGAGCCACTGCCTGGTTTCTGCGGGAAACCTTCCCACTTCGCCCGTTCAGCTGCTCTGCGACACGTCGTGGTATTGCCTGTGTGGCAGCAGAGAACGAGGTTTCCTTGGTAAAGCCTTATGCAAGTATGGAATACGGAACATTGTGTGCCAAACGAGTTTACAGTATCCGTCACAAGTTAGTCTCTCGCATGGGACCGCTCGATCTCTCCAGGACAATCTGTTTTATCACAGAATCACAGAATCACAGAAACACTAGGTTGGAAAGGACCTTCAAGATCATCAAGTCCAACCATTAATCCAGCGCCACCATGTCCCCTAGACCATGTCCTGAAGCGCCACATCCACACGTTTCTGGAACACTTCCAGAGATGGCGGCTCCACCACCTCCCTGGGCAGCCTGTTCCAATGCCTGACCACCCTCTCAGTGCAGTAATTTTTCCTAATATCCAATCTAACCCTCCCCTGGCGCAACTTGAAGCCATTTCCTCTTGTCCTATCACTGGTTACTTGGGAGAAGAGACCAACACCCTCGTCACCACAACCCCCTTTCAGGTAGTTGTAGAGAGCGATAAGGTCTCCCCTCAGCCTCCTCTTCTCCAGACTAAACAACCCCAGTTCCCTCAGCCGCTCCTCATAAGACTTGTGCTCCAGACCCCTCACCAGCTTCGTTGCCCTTCTCTGGACACGCTCCAGCACCTCAGCATCCTTCTTGTAGTGAGGGGCCAAAATGGAACACAAAGTTTTATCTAGGGCCACTGGCTTGTATAGATTCCCTGCCTCAATAGTAACCACTATGTGGTGAGATCCATGAAAATATGTATTTCTTTAATCTTTCGAACCTTGAAAAAGCCACCCTTCCTTTTGAATTAAACCTCATCGTATGATGTCTTATTGTAAGAAGGGCATGTTTTTATTTATAGAAACTGAAAGGCCCGCTTCTTGTTTCTGAAGCAGAACTGAGAAACAATTGGTTTTCACATCAGCGTTGAAAAGAGAAGGGGGAGAGAAGCACTGGGACCTTACCCGTGACTTAGGTACAGTTCCACAGCTTAGGCCAACTCTGTGATCTGGGTGCTTCACCCCTCTTCCCACCCTTCACCTGAGGAAGGGGGGGGTCCCTACGCACTTGTGGCGAGATGGAGGGCTGGCGTAGGTAAAATTAATAATTTGGAGGGTGATAGTTTTTGCCTGGATTAGCCCTCAGGTCCAGCTCACGGTGGAGGCAGGTGGGTGTTCATGCTGGTCCGGGGAGAGGCAGGAGCGCGCAGCCGGAGGGGAGGCGGCAGGCAGGACCGCGGCCGGCGCAAGCTGCCCTGAAACCGCGCTCGCGCACATCCTTCTGGCAGCCCGCAGGCCGCGCCTGCGTCCCTGGCCCCTCTGCTGAAGGACGAGGCCGAATGTCATTGAGCAAACTCCATCGAATTTTGCAAATCCTCATATCCTCCGCAACAGGATGGCTGCGTGCGAAGTCCTGCTGGGCATGGACCTGGAGCATCCTACCTGCCAGCCAGCCACGCACAGGAATTCCTTGGGAGAGTGCCAGCCGGCACGGATAAAAGCATGAAATACATGAAGGCACGATGTTCTGGTCTAGCAGGTTATATCAGCATGCTCCTTTGACCCCCCAGGAGCTTGAACTTTGCTAGAACAACATTAGTTCTCCAGAAAAACCATGGTCCAGCTGCATGCCCTGTATCGTATGAGCCCTCCGGGTTGCAAGAGGATCAGAAAAATCCGTATAAAGGGAGAAAAACATCTCAGCTAACTGCCTTTTTTTCCCCTGTTGAATTTCTTCTGCACCTTTATTTTATGTGTCCAAAATGGCTGTCCTTGCTCCTGTATTATACAGGCAGGGAAAAGTCCTGGAGGAGACCGGGCTAAGCCTGAGCTCAGTGGCTGTGCAAAGCAAGCATATTGCTATCCTCTGTGGAAACACGATTAGAACGAGTCAGTAAACAGTACGTGCAGCACAAGGAAAAAATCCACGCACTGCTGACTTATACGGAAAAGCAACGTCTTGATTACTCTACAAACGCTACATTTCTTTTGTATGAAAGACTTGAAGTTACCTCATTTGTCTCCATTCACTTCACAATTTTCTTTAACTTCTGAGGAGTCAGTAAGTTAAAGCTGGCACATCAAGGCTCAGCACAGGCAAGAGGTTATTTAACAGAACTGCCCATGTAAATGTTTCCAACTTTCCCACGTACAGATATGACACTTTCTCAAAAGAAATAACTGTGTAGAGGAGGCCTTGCTAGGAACATGTTGGGATGCTCGGTATTGTCCAGAAGATCACACATCTGAAAACTGTACGTGCTCTAATGTTGTTGTGAGACGTTTCTAATGGATGGGGGGTTTTTTCAGAGGCTGGGTGAATGTTTTTTATTAGGCACTCAGTTCTGCTCCTTCTGGAACATTACAAAACTCCCAGAAAGTTTCAGAGAAGGTGCTGACTTTGTCTTATCTCTCCCTAGCATGGGATGCATTTTCTTTTCCCTTGAATACTCTTCCCTTACACAAGGCTAGCCTGTGCCAAGCAGTTATAAAACTTTAAAAAAATTTGAACTTCAACCTTGGCCAATGTTTCAAAGGGCAGAATATCTAGCCTAATTCTATAAATACTCATTTATCTTACAGGAACATCCCTAATGCCAGAGATGTCTCAGTCTGTAGTGTTAAAGGTGCCAAATCCTTCACAATCACTTTGACTGAGTTTAGGTTATCTGCACCATTTCCTTTGAAAAACAAGGTACAACCTGACTCAAGTCACTGTGTGACCATGTAGCCCCAGGACCTGCTCCTGACCCTGCCTTCACCCAGTACAAAGCCAGGTCCAAATGTTATAAACCAGAAATGAGCAGAAGCACATCCTCAGAACTGATGTCCAGGAGTTAGAATGGCTGCAAAACGTGGTGGCCAGGTCACTCCAGGGTGCAGACCTATAGCAGGCCCACGCCACACCCTGCAACAAGAGAGCCACTTTCACACCTGTGTGCAAGATGCAGAGGTGTACCCAGGCCTGGAGGGGCAGAAATGGAAGGACCACCCAGAACACACCTGCAGCCTGCAAGAGGCAGGGGAAAGGCACCCAGGGTTTGGAGAGCAAGATGCTGTTTGCGGGGGCTGTGTGCATCCTGAGGGAGAAGCCTCCCAAACTGAGGAAGAAACCAAGTCTTTCCGAGAGAGGCTGGTTTGCTGAGGAATCCCAGCCAGCGGGTACTGACTTGACCCAGTTGTACATACCCAAGGGTAAAGGGTATGTATGACAAGACCCTTGTCATCTAACAGAAGTCCTGATCAACACAGTGGTGCCCCTTAATGGAGGTCATACAGCAGCATGGGGAAATGGGCCAGCACATAGAGTGCAAATTCTCCTGTGCCCTGCCACTGCAATGGCCCATATCCATGATGTGCGGGGGACTGCCTCTGGAGATGGTTGCACCTCAAATACTGTGTTCAGTTTTGGGCCCCTCACTACAAGAAGGACATTGAGGTGCTGGAGCGCATCCAGAGAAGGGCAATGAAGCTTGTGAGGGGTCTGGAGAACAAGACTGATGAGGAGCGGCTGAGGGAACTGGGGTTGTTCAGTCTGGAGAAGAGGAGGCTGAGGGGAGACCTTATCGCTCTCTACAACTACCTGAAAGGAGGTTGTGGTGAGGTGGGTGTTGGTCTCTTCTCCCAAGTGGCAAGTGATAGAACGAAAGGACATGGCCTCCAGTTGTGCCAGGGGAGGTTTAGATTGGATATTAGGAAAGATTTCTTTACTGAGAGAGTGGTCAAGCATTGGAACAGGCTGCCCAGGGAGGTGGTGGAGTCGCCATCTCTGGAAGTGTTCAAGAAACGTGTAGACGTGGCACTTTGGGACATGGTTTAGTGGGCATGGTGGTGTTGGATTGGTGGTTGGAGTTGATGATCTTAAAGGTCTTTTTGAACCTTAATGATTCTGTGATTCTGTGATATTATGGTTAATCCGTGCAGTTGTGCGATACAAATGAACACAGGAGGGAATATTGCTTTTATTTCTCTAGCCTCTTCTTATCAATCTTGGTAAATAAATAGGTTTTTCTCTTCAGTCCACTTTTCTCTTAACTTAAGTAAGTGAGACTAAAAAGATTCTGCCTCTGACTGTGCTCAGCTGAACCTGAGTCTCTTCTTAGCAATGCCACTGAATTCAGAGAAGCATCGCCAACCATTAAGCTAGAGTGAGAGCACAACAGGATCCAGCTTTGATTACAGTTTTTAATAAAAAACCTCAAATTCTTTGATGGATTCTTTAATGCTATCGAGATATTATTTTTTCTCGATATTATTTTATAATATCGAGATATTATTCCCCACCCCTGTTTCAAGAGAGCCATTCAGTGCATTGGTGATATCCAATTTATTCTTCTAGTTGTGAGTGATATCCTCCCTTAGCAGTATAAATTGCACCCGTTGCCCTTGGCAGAATTCTCAACAACTCTCCTGCTGCCTATTAAAGCAGTTTCATAAATAGACACACTTCATTAATATACACTTTTTAGAAGACTAATTGAATTTTTCCAATATATCCCTCAGCAGCCATTGAATTATTTAGCTAGTGGTGGATGTGTGCAAGCTCATGGGCAGTGATGCTGAAGAGTCACCGGTGGCTAAGGGAAAGTACAGGACGTGCTCTGCTTATGCATTGGTTGAGATGCTTCAGAAGGCCATGCTCCTGAGAAAGCAGGCAAAATAGGAAGTTCTTGTCAGCATCATCTTGCTGTGACAGTGATGTTTGCTTCTGGTTCAAAAGACTTGTCAAAATCAACTGATGAGAATACATTGGGATAGAGAAAGGTAAACCCAGGCTGAGAAAGGAAGGAACAGCAATGGACTCTATGTTCAAAACCTTGCATAGCATCGTGGGGAGATCATCTTCTGCACAAGGCATAGGTTGGGCTGTGACCTTTGATAGAAATCTTAACAACCCAAGACTTCCTTGGAAATATTCTGCAATGATGATAAATTCAGTATCCCCTTCACACACAGGTAATTAGCATAACTAGAAGTAAATACAGAGAATCAGTGCAGGAGGAGAAACAGGAACAGAGGAAGAGTGAGTTAAAAAAACAGCACTGAAGACAGGAACTGCGTTCAAAGATAAGCAATGTAGTCACTCTTGCTACATTAAAGCTGTCATAGACAAACATGTGTCTAAGCCTGACTGGAATGAAATTCATGCCAGAGACTTGTTATCACTAACAGAAAAAAGCCATGCTAACAATTGCACAAGGACTCAAGGACTCTTAGCATGATCCAATGTGGAGTCCCAACAAATGTTTGTAAGGAATTCATCAATGGACTTGTGACTTTTCCTGGTGCAGGTAAAGCAGAAATTAACTTCTCTATTTTTTTTCCACCTTCCTATATGTCTGTTCCACTCCTGTGCTGCAGGTTACTGGGTGCAGAATGAAGTAAACACAAAGAAATGTCTCCTTGAACCCCTCAGGTGTCAGAGATTTTTATTAAAATCACAGTAAAGATGGCTTTAAGCATCACATACTTTGCTCCCTCAGACCTGAGGACGGGAATTCCTGTCGGGAAGGACAGGTCACAGGAAGAAGTAACTTTCAGTCTCTCAGTGAGGATTTCCAGGGCTCGTTTAGAAAATCTCCCAGCAGTCTACCATTCATTTAGAAAATCTCCCAGCAGTCTAGGGTAAAGAATTCAGCTTTCTCAAAAAAAAAGAGTGTTGAGACATATGAACAGATTCAGAAATAATTTTTCTCCGTGTGTGACTAGTTCATACTGCTCTTCAGCTAAGATCAATAGATTTTTAACATTTTTTCCTCTTGAAAGTATGAATTCTTTGTATGTACATGCGTAACAGGCAATTGACAACGCGTACAGGGAGACAATCCTGCTGCCATTAGCATCAATGATGAACTCATTCATCTTAGCAGAAACTAATCCTATTAAGACTTACTTAAAAAGAAGATTTGCCAATACTGACTGTCTTCAATAATTATGGAAGTTACGGTTGCCTGTGTTAAAGGTTGATGCTGCGCTGAGCTGAAAAGAAGTTACGCAGGGGCAGAGTTTCTTCCAGAGGAGCTGCAAAGGATGAGGCTTTATTACCAGCTGTAATGTCGAAACGGCTGTACAGCCTGTTACAGGCTGCTGCCTCTGTGTCCCTAAGCACAAGCCACTCAAAGACGAGTCACAGCCAAGTTCCTTGTGCTGAAGAGAGTTCACAGGCTGCTTTTCCAATGAGCAGTGTGATCCTTTCCAAAGGAGAGCGGGAACGATGCGAAGTAACCGCATACTCTTACAAAACTGGGGACATCCCAGTGGAAAAAAAATATCTCTGATAACTCCTGAAAGAGGATATTGGTGTCTCCTAAGAGCAGGGTACTTCTGCGTATACTTGCAGGTTAAAAGGTATTAGAGTATATCGGCAATGGTTATAGCTGCAAATAACATTTAACAACTACAAATCAATTTTTCAATTACATTGAAGATGATACTATAGCAGAAAAAAAGTCACTGCCTTAAAAGATTCTGTTTTGAATAGTAAGTCGTTCTTTAGTAAATGTAAATTGCCACAAGCCCCTCAAACATCATGATGTTCTGTGGAGAATAGGGGTTGTATAGCAGCTATGTCAAAGTCAAGTGAACAATAGCAGAGTCTTATCCATCCTTTGCAATCTGGCAGTTAATATACTATGGCTTTATGGTGATGCCTATAGCTTGACTTACATCTCTCATACACGTTACCTCACAGCTGAGTTTTTCTATATGAGTCCCTTAACTACAAGAATGTTTCCCAGGGAGCAATGCAGTAAATCTTTTGGTTGGGAACTAAGTAGGTGATAAGAATGTCAAGCCATATATTTATGCTTTTTTTCCCCCGTAACAAATAAAAGTGATTTATACTTAGGCAAAGAGCTGATATAAAAAGACCCCTATAAATTTAAAATGTTTGTTATCCCAGTCACGTAAAAATACACCGTTTTGCTGGAAGTAAGAAACACGCTTTCTCTGTGTATTCCAAAGAGGTAACACCAAGATAGAGTTAAAATTTACAGTTGTTTTTGAAAACTCAGATATCTTTTTTTTTTCTGGCTGGACTTCCACGCATCTTCCTAGGACCCAGCCTGGTTCATGTCGCTACCTCGTTCTGCTGCTCCCTCCAGCTCTCGATACCCAGCAGAAGAAGGGGCACTTTCACGACTACGTGACGTTTCAGCCCACCTGCTTCACCTCTCGGGGCTTTTTGCAGCTGCCCCGTGAGCCCCCAGGTTGCCCACGTAACCCAGAGCTTTCGGCTTCAGCCCCGTGTGACGGATTTATGACTGCGGAGGTTTGCTGTGTCTTACCGGATCATTTAGATCAGCTTTAAGGCTTTCTCTGTTGCTAAAGGCAGATTCTTACCCATTATAAATTGCCAGAGAGTCATTGATTTCAGTGCACTGACAAGGATTGCTTCTTGCAGTATCACACGCTGGCTCGCTGTGATCACGACGCCGGCTCAGAGCGCTCTGGCAGGAAAAACGGGTACAGTGCTCTCATTTAAACCCAACATGGGGGACTCAGCGTTAAAAAAAAAGGGGGAGGGCGGGGGGGAAGGTGTCCAGCTCCTTTGGAGCAACCGGTCACACAGCATTAGGAGTTAGGCGTGCAAAACCTTAACCTAGAAGGTTATATCTCTCTCTCTGTGTATACGACGACAGAAAGCATTGGCCGTAACGGCTGAGAGCTTTGCAGTTTTTTCTACGATCTGGAAGCAGTAGGGGAAAGAGGACTTTGATTTGCCTTACTCTCTCGCTGCTTTGGCATCCTGTTCAATCACCGCAGCCAGGATCTCACGCCAGCTGAATCCGATGATGAGCGGGAAGGCAGGACTAGGGCCTCCGATTTTGGAGTCAGCCCATCAGGATGCCATCACAGCAGAGAAAAAGCAGCAGCTGACTCATCAGCCTTTAGCACAAACGGGGAAAAGATGGGAGGGCAAAAGGTGCCCTCACGTGAGGGCTGAGGTCATTCCCAGTGGGAGCATGGGGAAATGTGATCCGGTGGAGACTCGTAGGGGTGAGACCTGTCTGTGTGTTTAATAGCAGGGTCAGAGTAAAGGGAGGGTTTTGTGGCCATTCTAAAGGCAGGAGGTTGGGAGGAACCGGCAACTGGATTGGGGGAAAACCACTGGGCTGCCCAGAGGGTTTTGCCAGCTGGGAAACAGTTCTGTGCTATTTGACAAGGGAAGATGGTGTCAACATGTATTCCTTAACAGTCCGTAGCTGCTGCTTCAGAGCACAGCGGGAAAGATTTTGCCACGCTTGTTCCCTGTTTTCTGGGCAAATGGGTGATTTCCCTTTGCTAATCCCCAAGGCATAAGGCTGTCAACAGGACTGCTGTTACGGGAATCTGAAAAAGGTTTTCCCAATATAAAACCCAAACCACCCCACTCTTGTAGTACTTTGTTTTTAACACTCCTACTTCCTGGGAGACGGTGGAAGTTAGCACCTCAGGACCACATTCAGAGAAAGCTGGGTAAAGGTAGCATCACAGGTAGGGTGATCGGTCAACATTTCACAGGGAGAACGGGGAAAAACAAGCTGCTCTGGTGGGACAGAGATGCATGAGGTCCATGGCCTGAGCTGCCTGGCTTCTCCCACATATGCCTGGTGGGCAGCAATGTCCACCCAGCCCGAGAGACTCTGTCCAACCTTCCTATCCATTAAAAAAAGGTACCATTTTGTATATGAAGCAGGTTTGAGGTAGTTTCTATTCCCAAATATCAAACCTGCAGGTTTTGTAAACAGTTGACTGATGATATGGCTGCCACGGATTTTTCTGCCTCTCGTTGTTTCACGCACTGTTAGCTGTGAAAGAGCAAACCTAGGCTGAGTCCTCTCTGTCGGCTCTGGTGATCACGGTACTCGGGTACATCCTACCGCGCTGCAAGCTGGGCAAAGAAAAACACCTCTGAAACCCCAGCAGCCCGGTTTTAGAGAGAGCTATCTCCTTTGCTCCCAATTCTGGCATTCTTGAGCACCTGCCCTGTGTTTATGAATTTCTTTTCGCAGGTGTCGCGTAAAGAGAACCAAGGCCCTATGGGTTTGACTAACATCACGAAGGAGGTCTGTGGTCACGCTCAAATGGATATAAAATAATGTCGGAATCCAGTGCCCCAACCACTGAACCATTTCTGTCTTTCTCATATTTGTAAAAAAAAAATATTTCCCAAAGCACTTGAGCCAGCTTTAGTAATTTGTTAGCCTTAGGAAAGGTTCATTCCCAAGTGCACAATGAGCCATTCGGAGTCCTTCAGCTCCAAAACACTCACATTTCTATGCTAATTGGGAATGTTCTGGTGACTAATTTGTAGACCGTAGTGAGGCCCATGAGTGCATCTTCAACAAATTTGTTCTAAAATATTCAGCCTCTCAGCTAGCCATCTAGGTCATTTGTTTCTGTTTTACAGTTTGGGCGAGGGGCGGTTTTGCTTTGGTTTTGCTCTTAATGTGCTGGTAGTTCAGTGTTGTTGATGTTGTCAGCAAGTGCTATTTAATGTCTTTGGCTACACACACAGCATTAATCTTAACACTAGTACATAGCAGTACTAAATTTTCAGCTAAGAAGAATGGCAAATAACAAGAGTAAAGGAGTAAATGAAAGGCAGATCCAGGCTTATGTATTTAGACAGTGTATTCTCTAATATATCATCTCCTTCTAGAATTTGGGGACACTACTATTAGTACCTAAGCACAACTGCACGAATCATACTTGACTAATCGCTACAATACTTCCTGAGATCAATATAACAAAATTCACCCACGTTTGTTTGTTGTTTTTTTTTTTGTCAGGTACATCATAAGAATTAATATTTGTTGCCTTACTGTTACACCATGGGCAAAAAAATGGAAGTCATTTGGTCAGATAAAGTGCCTGGTTTTATTTCATGAAGCCAACAGTCAAATGCTTTTTTCTTCTTGTACTGTTACCCAAAATATGTCTGAAATGCTCAACTGACCTTCAGCAAGAAAATTGTCCTACCTCTGCTACCCAAAGGAGAGAGATTTTATGATTGTTACAACAGCTTTATCTGGTAAGCTACACTGTAAAGTGTATTTGCATTCATGGCCAGGTGGGAAGATTAACATCTGTTGAGAAAAGCTTCAACACTGTCTTCAAAAGAAGAGGATAGAACATCTTCCCTAGTAGAAGATACCTCATATTCTACCAGTTCTAGAGGGAAAGGACAGAAGAGGTGACTGGGCTCAGGCAGGCAAATGATGGGTTGGGACAGAATTGGAAGAGGAGAGGTTACTTAAGGTTGGCCTGTGAAAGTGGGATGTGTTCTAATTTAGCCCTAACGTGGGATAAAAGGGGAGTGCTACTCTGCGCATCTCATTTTGACTTGTCTTGAAGGTTTTGACATGTCTTGAACGTTTTGACGTGTCTTGAATATTGGAGAGAAGTGGCTTGCTTGCTTTTTTTTTTTGCTGTTTCTCCAATCTTGTCACAGCAGTATTTAAACTGAACTTTCATGGAAAGGGAAAATTCCACAGCACGAAAGGACTAAAATGTCACAGCTAACATTTCACCTCGTATACGGGCAGTCCCAGTCCTAGGAAGTATAGGAAGGCACACTGTGGGATTGCCGCTTAGCTTTGCAAATTGGCCCAAAAGCACATTCATTCATCCACTCATTCCTAATGATACTTATCCAATTAATTCTTAGATAACAAAGATTGCAAGTCCCAAAGGGACACTGAGCATGAGGCATCCTTAGCTCTATGTAGCGACGTGAAGTCTAGCACACGTGGTCAAAGCCAAGGATGTGTGGTTGTGACTACTGGTAATGTATACCTGTTGAGTATATTTTCTTGACAGTGAATTCTGGAGGAATATACTGAAAAGAAGAAATAACAAGTCTTAGTGGTTTTTAAGTTATCAGCTTTCTAGAGCTGAGCTAAACTCACAGACCATCAACTTCTGAGTTCAGAATGCTGCTAATTAATCAAAGCTTCTGTCATAAAGCAATGCGACATTAAATTCCCATTAGGTGTAGATGCAAAAATGACTTATTTTTTTCCATGTTGAACACCATTCAAGTATGTTATCAGTAGGCAAGATAATATAAAATGATTAGAATTAGTTTCAGCTATTTCTCCCTGTGCCTTTTCCCTAGTTAACAGGAGTCCGAAGATTTTTTAGCTCAAAGACAAGGACAAGGTCTTCTGAAATTATTTTAATATTTATTAAATTAAATTATTTA
>NW_010527975.1:0-3849 GCF_000687285.1 Phaethon lepturus
TATATATATAAAACTTGATGGAGATTATATATAACGAGGAGCCACCAAGAGCCCTGGATAGCACCACAACCCGCTCCAGCCCTCACATCCCACCGTGCAGCCCTGCCGGGCACCGAAAGATGGGCCACGAGCCCGGGGAACACTGCCCTGGGAAGAGTTAATGGTGGAGGTCTCATGTCCCAGCGCTGCAGGTGTCTGCTTTTAATTCTTTGCTGCTCCTCTCCCAAACAGCCCAAGGATTTCCACCCTCCCTCCTTCTCCTTTACAAATGAGTGTTTAGCATAAGAAGAGAGGCAAGAGGAGCCGGGGCAGCAGGGAGATCTCCTACAGCCCTTTCTAGGCAACCTGAGCAGGCGGGAAAAGGCAGCTGGCTGGAGCCCAGCGAGAGAGCGGGGACCATGGGACGCGTCTTTTCACATCTGGTTAAGTACTGCTAAACCCTCCGACGAGCTGCCTAATTATTACAACACTTCTGCCGAAAAATTAACGTGCTTGGCCGGCTGCACTGGGGCAGAAAGGGTAGGAAAGCAGCTGTCAGGATGCAGGCAGCAATGGGAGCACCAAGAAAAGAGGTTTGGGGCACAAGAGCACAAGAGAAGGGCAGGGAAGCTCTGCCCGCAGGGATCCTGCTGAGAAAACAGCCTCCTGCCTGCTTTTTTTTGCTGCGTGGCCCCCAGGACAGGAGAGTGCCAGCAGCGTTGTTCCTCCAGCAAGGACAGCCCTTGCAAAGAGCTCAGCAGAGATGCCCTGCCTACCAAAATCAACAGACCAGCTTGCCAGCATCCCCAAAAATACAGGACGAGGGCCCAACAGCAGGGCCAGGAACAGAACCCGGGGCGCTGGGCTCCCCTCTGCCCAGCCTCGGCTCACCTCTCCTTCTTGCTGAGCCCTCATTTCGGTAACTTCCACAAAATCCAAGCATGGCACCTTGCTTCTGTAGGTCTCTATAGGTCCTATAGGTACAGTACCACTGAGGGAGCATCGTTCATATGCACACCTCCCTGCAAAACCTGCTTTAAAAGGGCTGCAGAAAGGACACCAATAGCTCACAGGTACTGCTCCCCCAGGGCTCCACGTCAGGTTATCACAAGCCAGCCGCTGGGTAAGGTTCTTTCTGCTCCGGCTGCGGTGGGTTTAATCTCTCTCCCTAGAGAAACAAGGTGGGCTTATTTCCCCAAGAGCTGTGCAAGCACACCCGGAGAGCTCAGCCGCAGCAGCAGCCTGCTGGGTGCCTTTTACCCACAGACATTTGATGAAATTAATGACACAAAAGTAAGTATAAAGGCTAAGACAAATAGAACTGGCAACAACTTGAACCTTTGGCCTGTCCTTTGAAAGTCTCTGGCAAGTCTCAAATCTTCTTGATCTGCTCACTAAAGGGATGACTGTCCCACAATTATTTTCCGAGCATTTGTTGGCAAGTTGTAGGAGGAAAAAGGCATTTCACTGAAGCTGTTAGTACAAAAGCTCAGCTCCAGCCAGGGCCCTGGACTCCACTTCAAATTATAATATTTTAAGTACCTGAAAATAAATATTTTGTCAGCTGCTGAGAATTAAGAAGTAGCTTCGACCTTTCAGAGAGGGGAACCCTGCGGAGCGCGGCGAGCCTCAGAGCTGCAAAACAAGCTTTGCCCAAGCCATGCGACCTGTCTAGCACCCACGCAGCCTCCCCTCCCGCGCTCCTGGCTCCTCGCGAGCTGCCCGGAGCCTTCTCGCGCGCCCAGCAGCTCCTTCCCAGCTGGGAACCCTGCTCCGAAAGACACTTGGAGCGGCACCGAGCTGTAAACTGGACGCGACGAGTAAAACGAGCATCCCTGAGACAGCGACAGCGGCGTCGGCGCTGCCTACCGAGAGCTGCCAGTCCGCTCCCGTGTTGCTCCTCCGTGCTGTTGCTTCGTGCCGCACCATGCCAAATCCAAGCAACTTTATCCACAAGGATTAAAAATACCTACTTTGGGTGGTTTTTAACATTAACTCTGACTATGACCAAGCACCTGGAGGGATGTACCGATCACCTCTTCGACCTCTGAGCTACAACGAACACTGCGAACAGCTATGGCAAAAGGAACCCACACAAGCAGATCATCTCTGGGTTTCCAGCAGAGCTCAAAGAGTTAAATCCCTCTCCCTTCCCCCCAATCTTTCTGCCTTTGGCCTTTAGATCAGCCCTAGTTGCCAATGAGGACTCATCGAAACACCACGAGGCTGGGCCTGTCAGGAAGGAAACCAGCGCGTCCAGAGTTTTGTTGTTCTAAAGACTTTTTTTTTTTAATTTTATTTTACTGCTCAGGAAGGAAGCCAGAGCCTGTGCTTCGACTCCAAGAATGTCGATTACTCATCCTTCCCTGCATTATTTCTTTTATCTCTCACTTTTATCTACCTTACTCCAAATTTTTCCCTCAGTTTCTTTCTACAGTTCCTAGCCACTGTTTTCAGCTGTTCATCCAAGTTTCACCAAAAAAAAAAAAAATAATCTGGCAACTGTTTCTTCAGAATAAATCCCGATGATAATGTTTATTAAACAAGCCTTCATCCCTCCCCCTACTCAGCCTTTTCAATCCTGGTGCAGCCACCCGGGTACCATGGTTATAACCACCGTCCTAGGACCTGAGCACCTCCGAAATGTGAACGCAGCCACCCTCAGCATACGGCTGTGCTACGAGGGTGTCATAACCCCTGCTTTAAAGACAGGCGACGAGAAGTGGCTCTGCTTGTCCAAGGTCAATAGAGTCCACAGCAGAAGCACAACCTATGCTCGGGGCTTTGCCCAGGCAGCCCTTCCCTCTTCCTGCTCCGCGTGGCTGCGAGGAGAAGGCACGCTCGGCCCTGCCAGCAAACGTGCCCTTCGTCTCCAATACCCCCCCACCAGTCAAGCTAGGAACGTGCAACAGAAGTAAAATAATCGCTACGGGACACGTTGATGACACATTTCCCTAGCTGCAAAAGCCATGGGTCCTGGGTCACCCGAACGTCAGTGAGCCACCTGAGTACATAGCAGCGGCACCGCCGGCCAGCGGTGCCTAACGGCCTTCTCCTCCCAGGCTCTGCAAAATCCATCACGCCACCCGGGGATTTCCTCCTCGTCTTCACCCAGGTGCAGCTAACAGCCCAGACACAACTGGCAACATCTGGGAGAACAGACACCCAGATGTTTCTCATTGACATCATAACCTTCCCCAGGGCGTGCCCGCTCCCCGGGCTGGGTGCCTGGGTGGGAGATGCACGTGCTCGAGGGCAGAGTTGGGGCCTCACAGTGTTCCTGAAGAGAGGACCAAAGGTGAGGCTTTTTTGGGGGGTTTTGTTTGTTTGTTTGTTTGTTTGTTTGTTTTGTTTAAGGCCTCTTCCTCCTTGAGACGTGCCACGAAACCTGAGGCCTGACCCGGACCACGCCATACGCACCGAACCACCCCACACGCCCCTTCCCCGGGCTACAGCACCCGCAGCCCCCGAGTTACACGCGAGTGAGGCCGATCCAAGTTCTCCGCCCAGCTCTGTCTTGCCCAACCCTCCCGTTTCCACAGTTAACGTGTTGTTTTCATTTTAAGAGGGGGAAATAACGAGATGGTGGGAACATTACTTGGCTAGTGGAGACAGCGATCTCCAAGCTTTCACGGCTTACTTTTTCTAGCGTATACCAGCCCTGATCCAAATATCATCATACTTATTTCAGTCCTGGGCCCAACGTGGGACCGGACACAACACATTGGCCAAATTAAGACAGAAATAACTTGTAGCACTTTTCTACTTCACGCTCTCCCAAAGATCTCTCGCTGACATTAAATTTCTGGTCTGCGGACTCCCGGCTCCCCCCACTACTGAATCTCCAGGCGCCTTCCACACCGCGTCCCT
>NW_010527976.1:0-987 GCF_000687285.1 Phaethon lepturus
CCCCCCCGGGGCTGCCACGCTCTGCCGGAACCCCCTTCCCTCGGGAGCCCACGGGGCTGCAGCGGGCATTGCCCACAAATAAAAACCTAAAAACATTTTCTGGCTGAGAAAAAAATGGCCATTTTCCCATTGCATTATCTCATTGGGGTGTTTTTGTGAGCGATGTTTCGGTGGCGGATTGACGAAAACTTCAAGTTTCCAAGCAGATGCCAGCTTTATTTTTCCATTTAATTTTATTATTTATTCCTCCATTTATTTTTCCCCACTACATATATATTTAAGCCTTCTCTTTGAAGCTAGTGTCATCTCATGGGGCTTCCAAGCATCCAAGGGGATGGGGGAAGCAGCAGGAGCCCTTTGGTTTCTGCTGGCAGCCCCCGGGGGCTGCGGGACTGGGGCCACCGGCGGGGCTCCGCCCCGGGGAGCGCGGCGGGGGCCGCCACGGCTCCGATCCGGAAAGATTTCCCTGGCACTGGCTGCTCCCAAAGGATGCGGACGAGAGCGCAAGCCCACAGGCAAGGCCACCGAGGGCCCTCGGGGGTGCCAGGAGGAAGAAAGCCAGTCAAGGGGCGAAGGGTGACGCACCACCCTTACGCTGCAAACACGGCTGCTGACGGGTTGCACGTGGGAAGTCTTCCCAGCAAAATACACCGTTTCACGAGAAACACCATTTTATGATGGAAAACTGTTGAAAACGAGTCGGATTTTCTAGCCAGGACGACGAAAATCTCTTATCCTGCAGCCTGCGCGATCCAGGGGAGCGGTACAGTTTCAAACGGGAAATAGTTTTGTTATTTACTTATTTATTTTCCCTCCACGTGCTGCTCTGCGGAGTCCGTCGCTCCCCGGGGTTTCCGGGCTCGGAGGGGGCACGCTGGAATTCGGCACCGGACAAACATCCTATTTCCTGGCCAAGCCAGCGAAGGCTTTTGAAGATGAGGAGGGGTCGGAGAGGAGGGGGGATGCGGGGACGCTTCGGACACTGGC
>NW_010527977.1:0-24825 GCF_000687285.1 Phaethon lepturus
CAGCAGGGCGGCGCGGCCGGGCCCCGCCAGCCGGGCAAGGCAAAACTGATCTCGGGCAGGGCACCGGGAAAGCTGCGGCAAAGATAGCAAATGCAAAAACTCCTGCAGGGAGATTTCTGTGTGGACACACATCAACAACTTCTTCACCTTCTGCTTAAGCTCCTTTCCGGAAACTAGTCCAATTTTCATTTTAAATGTTTGAGGCCGAGCCCACGAAGTGCTTAACCAAGTAGCTATTGCTAAATATATAAGTAGTTCCACTTGTGCTCAGGCTTTGCCAGAGCGAAGCCTTATTTCCTGAAAACGAGCTCAGCTGCTGGCGTTAGAGCTCACTGAATACAGCTCCTACGGCTTTTCCTGCCCCTTCACAGCAGCCTTTCTGCTTCCCAAAGCTCTTTAAACTAGCAAGCACATCTACAGCTTGTCCACTGTAAAGTACCTGACCCTCACCACGTCTCTAGAGAGCAGCTCAGCGGTACGCGGGGAGGGGACCCAGCTGCACGCCGATACGCTCACGGGCGTGCGCCGGCGCAGCCGAAGTAGCATCTGACCAATGATTTCCTCACCAACACCAACACCTCGCCTTCAGAACCAGTATGGTGGCTATGTTTCCTTAGGGGGAAAAAGGCATGTAATGCCTTTTGTGGAGGTATTATGTGTATGTACGTGAAGTAGCATATTTCTTCTTAATAAAGATGGGAAAAATCCTCTTTCTAACTTTCCTGTATATCCAGAAAGCAAGGTTAAACACAAGGACACATGTAGTTCCCATTAGAAGATGATAAACTTCTCCCAAAAGAACTAAAGCTGTGCTCTTGAACCAGAGGGCACAGCTTTATCTGCTCTTATGTAGCTGCTTTTTTAATACTGTCAAAAATGGGATCTTAAGTCATAAACTAAGGAAACCGAAGCGGGCAGCTGCCGTTCCCACGTGCTGCTGCCGGGCAAGGTGTCCGGGGCGCTGGGCTGAGAGCTGGCTGAAGGCTACCCAGCCGCTCGAACGTTTCTTTCGCTTCCTGCTGGAGCCGATCCCCATCTTCTAAGACTAAACAAATACCCTTTGATTCCACCCTAGTTATACACCTTGATAGACTTATTTGGCAAGATTATAAAGAAATACAAAGATCGGTTAAATTAATTTCTTTTGTATAATTTCAGTGCTCACAATGGCAGAATTTTTTTTACGTAAGACTGTATTGGCTTCATGGTTAGAGACCTCTATATGTAGTGACAGATACAAAGAAAAGATGTTTTTTCTTCTTTTTCTAATTCACTTAAAGCTTTGGGGGTTGCCTAAGCATATAGTGCTGCATCAAAATCCTGCTGTGTTTGCAGCGTATTATTTTCATAAGAAGTCCAGGTGTAAAAGCAGCTGTTTTGGTAGTGCACACAGTCTAAATCCAAACTGAAACTTGGGGAGCAAGGAAGGATGTGTCCTTGCCATTCAAAATAGAAAGAAAAGCTCACGTGTAAGGTGGAGAGCTGTGAGTCCAAAGGTGTGCTGCCAGGGGACTTAGTTACAGAAGACAAGCAGACAATCGGGTCCTGTACCTCTGTATTTACTTTTTAAACACTGCAGTTAGTTTTTCTAACTTTAATGATAGGCTGATTAAAGTATTTTGTTAATCTGTTTTGCAGAAGCAGCGAGTTACTTTTTATCTGATTTCAATCCTTTACAAAAGTCAGCTAGATTTTTCAGGAGTGTAAAAAGAAACCAGATTACTAATTTTCATTGAATAACAGATAAGAATGCACTTATCACTGAACCTGGGGATTTTTGTCTCTGAAAGCACTATCTGGAATAGATCTGGCTGTATGCTTTTAAGGGCAGAGTCCTGATTGTTCCAGCAGAGCAGACAGAGTTACTGTAAGCGTGTGCAAAGCTGCAGCATTTCCTTGGATGCAGGATCCTGAGAAGTCTCCACTGAAATCTGTAACATATTCATAAATCAGCTGCCTTCCTCCTTAATGCTGAAAAATGGGATTGACTTTTGCTGGAAACTCAGTAGGTGAGGATGGGGGAGTGATAAGAAAGGCTTTATCAGTATAAGAACATGAGTGTGATATTGTAGTATCACAGTGTTTACAGATATTAAGTCTACTTCCAGCTATCACTTTTTCTGTGGACTCTGGGCTTGGTCTTCATGGTTTTCCTATATATGAACCAGAACTGAATGAGCGTGCCGTGATCACGGACACAACTTCTGTACTTCCAAGTATTTCCTTTAGGAGGCAAAGTGGAAACTAAAAACAAGGACAAGTGTTTGAAAACAGGTTAAGCTTGTCTTGGCTGTTAATTTGCCTTAATTGTTTTAGCTTTAAGAGTTAAGATTAAGTTGTAAAGCAGGTTGAATTTGAATCTTTATGCAAAGGTGGCAAAAGGCATCTGTCATTGGGGTGGGGACTAGTAGCTTCCATGGTGAAGCTCCTGCGTTGTATCTGGGTTTCTGCATTCACTGATCGCTCAGAAAGGGCAGGTTAAAACAAACCCTGTGCACACGTCTCACATGAGTAAATCACCCTTTCATGTAAACGACTCTCCACAGGTCGCCTGTTTCAAAACTGCTTTGCACGGTCTTTTTGAAAAATTACTACTTACTGGAAACGTTCAGAGTGATGCACAAAAATCAACAGCAAGTGATATCATAGATGCGTATCTGGAGAATGAAAGTATGTCCTTAGATAACTACGTTCAGAGTATTTATAATAGTTTTGAGATGGGTTTTGCTTAACCTCTCCTGTGGGCCAGCTAGACAGTTTCAGATGGTCCCAGGTCCTGGGAACCCCCCAGAAGATCCAGGATACTTTGGTGTCCTTGCACAAGTCTCCAAGTGAGCATCAGGAATCTTAACTTTAAGACAAAGCAGCATGACTTTTTAGTTAAGACCTGGTTAGGAAAATACCTCACCTGATTCTAAACACATCCTTTCTGGAGATGTTTGAGAGCCAGATCCTCCCACCCATTCCCAAACCTCACAGGTTTGTAGCATAAGCACACTGCAGACCTTGGAGTCCAGACCAGGCATGACTTTGCTGGTCATTTCTACTGCCACAGAGGAAATTAAAATGGCTTCTAGCTGAATTCTTTCTGAATTTGAATTTGAAAGGACTTTTGTGCCAATTAACACCAGCCTTCAACATCACTCGGTTGTGTCTTTTCACACACAGCAAAGCTTCTTCCTCTCTCCTTGTCTGGACTGCACTACCTGCAAATCAGCCAGCAGCGTGTACATAGCTAATACTGAAACGACTGCAGACAGGTCACCTGGCTGTGAAAGCATTTGAGTACATCCTTAACCCCAAATACGTCTGTAGGTTGTTGTTATTACTATTATTAGCGTCTGAGGCAAATTCAGGAAAAACACGGTTAAGAAATCCTATTCAAAAGGAAGAGTACTGAATGCTTACGGCTTGCCCCGGCTGGGAATCGTGTGCCTGAAACGGAGACTCACTGATTCGCGTTGGTGTCTGACACTCACCATCGATGCCTTCCACGGACAGCTGGAGGCCAAGATTGTGTTGGGGATTCACCACCCAGTGATTACTGGTTGCAGTAATGTCAAACACCAGCCACCCTTCTTCTGCGGCCCAGATTGTTCGAGAGTCGAGCAGGAACAAATCGGAATCCCTGAAAAAAAGCAGCACAGTTCCCAGTTGCCCAGGCTTCCCACTGGCGTCCCTACAGGCATTCATCCACGGGCCGTACGCAGGACACTTGGTCGGCCTTTCAGCAACAGGCAGATTACGCCGGGGCTGGGCTGGCGGGCTTCGCCGCCTAATCGCCTTCAGATGAAGCACTTTTCTTCCCTTTAAAAAAGGGAGGATGGGTTGAAGCAGAGTTGAGGTGGTTTTGGGTTACTTTGCTCTTCCAGTTAACCTTAGAGCTGCTGATGCAACTTCAGGAAAAACTCTTGCCAGGCACAGATTTGCAAAATTATTGTTTGCATATGCAAACTGGGTAATTGGGCAGACAATGCTGCTCATTATCCTTTCCACACATAATTTCCTGGCTTTTATGCATAATTGTAGCGCTGGTGCAAGCCAGCTGGAACACTGGTGTGCATATATTAACATATGTAATGGTTTTTAAAATTTGTTCGTCTGAGGTTACAGATAATTGATTGAGGCAATAACCCTCTGCACAGTCGCAGGTCTGCATTACTTTGGGTGGCAATTTTCTTTCAATTCATTGCGTAATTTTTTAAAATGCCACCGCTGAGTTATTCTAGTTGAAGAACTCGTACCAGAAAATGCGAAAGAGACGAAATAGAAAAATTTCATGCATCTGAAAAAGGTGAAATCATTCTGGATGCACAAAACATTTCCTGGCAAATTTCTGTAAAATGAAAATTTGAGAAAACACAGGTTCTGTAAAGGAAGGAATCTTCTCTTATCAGAATTTAAGAAAGAGATAAAACTTGGAAAGAAATAGTGAAAACATGGGATAGTGGTGCAGTTACTTTATAAAAAACAACTTTACAAGAAGAACAAAGAAACGCAGTGGAAGTGTCTAGACAAGTCCCGTAAGAGCTGCTTTTGTACTTACAGTGCACAAACATGATAACTTGTTTAAGTGTAATTATATCCTTTTGAATGAAGAAATATGCTTGGAAAGCCCTTTAATCATGTCCTCAAAGCTTAAAGAAGGCCTTATTAATTTTGTTACTATTGATTTGTCAGTGCAAATATATATATTTAACTTGGTTTACGCAATGCCTCTTGTTTGCATGAAATATCAAGTGATCAAAACTGAATCTGAGAAGTGCTGTTGGCGTAGAGGCTTTTGTCTCGTAGCTTTTAGTGATTCTTTTCCTTGCGAGGTACCATGAAATTAGAGGCTTTTGTCCCACACAGCTGACTCAAAAGAGAAATGGAGTTTTATTGCAGTGTTTTTACTATCTAGCTTTCCTTTCAACCTTTGTGGGCCGGGGCGTACAAGAGATGATGGCTTTCCTCCGTGAGCTAATGGATGCCACCGCCTCTGGCTCTGTGCTGGCTTACGTGAAATTAAAACCTCTGAAATTAGTTCCCCCAGAGCACGCGAGCACGTGGCCCAGCGTGCGCAACAGGAGGATTCCGTCGTCCCCGCGCCGTGCCGTCGCCCTTTGATACAACGCGGCCGAATACGTAGGCGCAGCCAGTGCTGCGGGCTGGAGCTGCGTGTGGCAGCCTGAGGGAAAGCAGTGGCTTCTGCGTCTGCCCGGTTCAGAACGGGAAGGCGAGGTCTGAGGCTTGCAAGAGACGTTTTGCCGGCGTGGGATTGTGACAGTTGCAATCCCTGCCTTCGCCCAGCACGGCCCTGCCACGGAGGAAGGCGCGGGAGAGGGAGGTTTGCTTTCTTTTAAACAAAGTTTTGGTTTGTGGAAGAAATCCTGCGTCAGAATTGACCTTGCTGCGAGACTGTCTTGCTAACACCTAGGGGGGATCCTATGGGGAGTGTTTTGGCGGCTGTTTGGGCAGCCAACGACGCGGCTCAGGAAGGGGCCGTGGCGCAGCGATGGAGAGCCTCAAGCCAGGTGTTGGGAGCTGCTCTCTGAAGCTCTGTCAGCTTTGGGCGCATCTAGGACAGCAGAAGATAAACAGTGCGGATAACCCCCTCCCTCCACATACACGTTAGTTACAGGAATGTGAGATGCTTGAACTCTAACCGGGGGACAACTTTCCTGGGGTTTCATCCCCACCCAGAAGCAATGGCCCTGTGCCCGCTGCGCATGACGCAGCCGCATGGACACCTCCCGCCCTTCCCTGTTTACGACGCGCTGAACAAAACGCGTCCCAGAGGAGCCGGGGACGAGGGAGTAGTACGGATTGGCCCGTTCCAATGGCTGAGTCCAAGTTTCCAGAAGTAAAGGGTTTTTATATTCACATACTGCATCATTTAAGCGTGGCCCCTGACTGGAACTCATGATTCACACAAGGTTTAGTTAATAGGCACTTGGCTTGCTTGGTTTTCTCCCTTGTACTTTACAGGTTGAAGATAATAGCAATAATGATAACTTTTTTAGTTTTAGCTACTGCTCAACTGCAGTATTACTCAGAAAAACCAGCCTTTAAGCTTCCCATGCTGACATGATGCAATCAGGGTAACCAGACAACATGAGGCATCAAGTACCAGGGTGAGTCAGTCTGGGAAATTGTATAATGTGTTTGTTTTCCTGTAGTTACAGCAATGTGCAAACAATAGGCCTGGAGGGGAAGCCCGAAGTGAGAGAGATCAAAGGGACCCACTAAAGGGAAATGTCCTTCCCACACACACTTGGAACACTTGGACCCAAAAAGGCCCCATGTCAGATGCTCTCTGGAGAAGTTCAAGCACTCCTGGATTAGTACTTTCCACTCTGGCCCACCAGCAGCAGTCAGGGATGGGACGCACAACCTGACTGGTGTTGCAAGCAGAGGTTCCTGAGATTGTGGCGCATGTTCCAATGAAAAGAAACCTCTTGTTCTTTTAAAAAGAACAACTTCCCTTTAAGTGAAATGCCTTGCCCTCCAAAGACTTATGGCAAACAGCGTTAAATCACTAGCTAATAGACAGCAAGCCCTTTAGACATCATTGTTGGACAAGACATAATAAACATGGCAAAGAAATGTTATTCTGCTTGGACTTAAAATTTGCTCTGAGGGCTCCCATCTATTGAGTTGTCATATGACATAGTGCTAGTTAAGTTTAATGCGGCTGGTTTGGGTTTTAGGTTTGAGATAACGATCTAAGCACAAGGGGAAAAGGTTTCTAGTGCACATCTCACCCTCTGGTGCCTTACCTACCAACTGGATGCATATTTAGAGCATTCCTGGAGCAATGTGAATAATGGCTTTGCAACCAGGAGGCAGAAAAGCACTTTGGTTCCTTGTCCCTGAATTCAATCCCTTCATTTGAGAACTTCAGAGCATGTGAGAAACTGTACTGAACCTCCTACCAGACCAAGAGATAGGAAGAGGCACATGATCCTCATTTTACAGAAAATTAAGCTGGGACATGGAAATGTTAATGTCTAGATTAGAGTTACATAAATGATGAAGTCTGGATCCAGACCACAAGTATGTTTTGTTGAGACCACATCAAAATGGCTCAGCGTTCAAAGTACTTACATCAGCGGGAGTGTCAAAGCTTTTAGCAATGATAAAACTCAGGGCTTTCAGCTCAGTTTTCTCAAGCACCAGGCTGTTGATGGAGCCTAAGATGAGGACAGGAGGTTGGCACTTTTCTACTGATTGCTTTGGTAGTATCTGGTGCTGGATGCCAGAAAGGAGAGGCACCTCCTGTTAGAAACACTCCCAAGAATTTGTCTACAGGTCATAGAACTGCTGTGTGGTCTATGAAATTTCCTTAGTAAACTTGGTGTTTTCTAGAATCAAGGATGACTAACACATATTGCAAAGTGAGGGTGGCTGAGGAGGATGCATGTGAGATTGTGTCTGGAAAGCAGCTGGAGTTAATGGAGGTGGAAGGGCTGAAGCTGCCAAAGGGCTGTGTGTGACCAGGGATGTGGAGGGCGGGTGCCATGAGTGGGGTAAGGAAGGGAATCACAGGGGATTAATGGAAGAGAAAAGGACTGGAAGAAGTGAGGTTTGTGGGGGTGAGTGGAGAAATAAGAGGAGACAAAATACAGAAGAGACGAGTAGGAATATTCTGAAAGGAAACAGGGAAGAAGAGAGTTGCCACATTGCAACGTGGTAATTCTAAGAAAAGAAAAAGGTTTAACAACCAAGAAGCTCCATGAAAATAGTATGTATGGGTTCTTTGCCTTTTGCTGGGGTATTTTTTCAGCCTCTAGGATGCCCTTGGGTTTCCAGCCATAAACACTAGAAACGTATCCAAAAACCAGAAGTGCAGCATCTCTCCTAATCACCTGCCTCGATGAGTTGGGGCATGAGAAAGAACACAACACGGACTAACAAGAGAGACTCAGAGAAAATATGAGAGTTGGCAATTCTGCAATAGCAAGGGAGAATGGGAGAGAAAACTCTGCATTTATAAACTATAATGCTATAAGGTCTATACTGCTCTAGGGTAGCCCTCTTACCAAACAGCACCTGCTTTTGCGTCCGTTTTCTTCCCTCACCTTCCCCGTCCCCCTTGCCAGCTCTGTTACGTCAAGCTGCTGGTTGACGAGTGGTAATAAACGCTAATGAGCACTTCCAAATGGGATAAAAATGAATGGGAGGAAGGACAGGCAGCGGCAGAGACGGTGACTCTCAGCAGCCTTCCCTGCATCGCAAGAGGAGCCGATCTCTGTGACCTGCTGGCACTCTGGGCTGTGGGCAGGCTTGGAGCCCTGGCCTCCCCGGCTGTGTGCTGGCAGCAGCCAGCCCAGGGCCACTGCCAGCAGGTCCTGCCGTCCCCTGCCTGCGCCCAGCTGCTCTGCCAGCCCAGAGGGCACGCCGAGGGGCACGGCGGCTGCACTGCTCTGATCCCTGCCTGCTCGTTTGAGGAATTACAGATCTAGCGGTGTTTTAAATAAGAACCATACCGCAACACCTTGCAACGGACTTTGAAAGGCTTTACAAATAAGGGTCAACCCTCCCGGCTTCTGTTTTAAAGTGGGAAATGCTTGAGGCACGGACACGTTAAATGTCACATTGACTCAGCAGGTAAACCACAGCCACTAAGCCGGGAGCATGATCCTACCCTCTTGACGGCTCCTCCAAGCCCAGGGAGGCTGTCTGGGCCACAGGCATGGTGCACGACAGCAAGTTTACTCCCGGGCAGCCCAAGGACAGAGCTGGCGCGGGGGGATAGGGGCAATTCACGTCCAGGTTTGAGCCGGTGGAGGGAGGAGAAGGCAGAAAGGGCATCCTGGGAGGGCGAGAGGAGATCTGGGGTTAGAAAACATCTGTTTGGATTAAAAAACTGCAGTATCCAGATTCCAGTTTGCTTGGTGTCATTGCTTAAAGTCAGCTGCAGCTGTCCAAAGACAAGCTTAGGAAAATATTTTTCAGACTTTCCTACTTCGAGAGGGCCCCAGGATCTCCCTGGGCCTCTCCCTGGCACGTTTGCAACACCCTCTGTGCACAGACCTGACGCAGCCCTCCTCCCACACCTCCCCTTCCCCGCACGCCCAGGATCCCCTGCTCGGTCGTCCCTCTCCCTCCCCGCTGACCAAACCCTCCCCATGCTCCCGAAGAGCAGCTGCCGGCCAAGCGCAGCCTGGGGTCTCCTCTGGGTGACGGGACGGCCACAGCGGGGAGGACGGGTTGCTGGAGGTGGTTTCCAAGGACTGGTCTGAAAACTAGCGAAACAGATCTGTGTAAATTGTGGTGGATCTGAGGAGAAATTAAATTAACTTTAAAATTTCAGAAGATTCTTAATTCTGTTTTGCGTGCCTCTAGTAGCCGTGTTCCCTTTCCTATGTGGTGGTTGAGAAGGGTAAGCTCTACGTTTCAAAGACTGATTAAAAGTGGCAATGCGAGTTTGTTACGGAGAGATGCGACATGTTTCCTAAATATGAAGCCTCTTGTAAAAGCAGTGCTGAGAGAAATGAGGTTATATACATATCTCCGACACTTTATATACAGCTGTTTCTGTTCAGCAGTGAATCGCTGTTCATTAGTGCATCACTTAGCTGAGCAAGAGCCCACTGGGGTGTGCAAAATGCCTCCTGCAGCTACCCAAGTGTCTGTGAAGAGCTGTGCCTTGCGAAGTGAGTTCAGGATTTGTCAGAGGTTTTGCAGGCTGCAGTGGCTTTTAGGAATGGACTGAAAGAGTTAACTAGATGCAGCTCTGCTCTTGGAGAACTACAGGATCTCCATGCTAAAGTTCCCTTGCTACTGTGCCCAAGAGCATGTCGGGATGAGCGCAGTTATCAACTGATTTGCAGATAAGTCACAAAAAAAATCACAGCTATTCTCAGTACCTGTCTAGACGCTATTAGTACTTGCAGATACTGTCATGGCGCTTGGGCACAATATTAAAACAAACTCTCCCCTTTGCTGCACCATCCCTAGAACGATCACGCTGCTATTTAAAAAAGGTCCAAAAAGAAGGCACATCTGCTTCGCGGGTTGGGTGGGCCTAAGCCTTTCTTAGTTACTAGAATTACATGTTTCAACCCACAACATGGAAAGAGACTCCAATGAATGGGAGAAAGGGGTCTGGAGAGCGGCTCAGGTTTGATCGGGTGCAGAAGTGGTGTAGTTTGAAACACAAACTAAAGCGTTCCAGCTGCAAGTCAAACCCAGGAATGCATCATGCAAGATCTTATTTTTCTGTAGGGCTGGTAACATGAGCATTCAAATCATTCACTGCCTTTGAAGCCTGTGAAATCCATAATGACCACAAAGTGAACATGTAGCAACTACATTTCAATTACCAAAGGCTGGTCAAGTACCTGGCTTTATTCTCTCCAGTAACAAAACTCCCATCGACTTCAAAGGGGCTGGGATTTACTCCACAGTGCAAGTGCTGGGTCCAGTGAAATTGGAGATGTAACTCTGGGACGAGGTATTTTAGCTTCTGAAGGTGCAGATAGATGGGCAGGATTGAGCTCTGATGTTGAGAGGAGCTGTACAATCTGCATTTTCCCTGCAGCTTCAGGATAATAAATTGAGGATGGTGGCCCAACTGATAATGTGCCCCAGAAATGCACAGGTACTTTTTGAAAATACACAAGGTTAATATCAATTGCGATAGGAGTTAGGTATCGAACCTGCTTAGCTGCCATTAGAAATCCCACTACGTGATTGTGCGTCTCTTCAGCAGTTAAGTCCCTTTGAAATTCTTGCTTTGGCCATTGCTTACAAAAACAGCAGAGTCTGAGGGTAATGGATATTTCTTTTGCAAAGTAGTTTACAAACTATTTCATGATTCCACTGTAAAAGTATCGAAGATCGTTATTCTCAGGCTCGTATCCACAAGCTTTATTTTGACATGTTTCCTGATGGGTGCCCGAGATAAATGACCTTCAACACCTTGTAGCAAGCCTCGTGCCCTGTGATGTCTGCTCCCTCGCACTGGAATCTGCTTTGCTTTCCCGCAGCACCCAGGAGGGAGGAGAGGGAGGCTGGAGCAGCACCTGGCTCCCTGACGGCAACCTTTGGTTCCCACTAGCAGGGTTTGTGACCACAAACAGGGACTTGATGTCCTGCTGCTCAGCACCCTTCTCAAGCCTGTCACTGGCTTTATAAAACTCTTTCCCAGGCTTTTCGGTGAGTGAACCATGAAGACCAGACAGAAGTTGGACGTGAGTCACTGGACTTTAAGTTATGCACAGGAAAGCTTTGAGACATGTTATATTAGTCAAGACATCAACTGTTTTCGCAGTGTTTATGATATCAGGAACATTTTTGTTCATGAATGTACTTGTTTGCTTAAAGTGAATAATTGATGCTTTGTGCCTAAAGAATGCTGTACATGCCTTTTTATAAGGGAGATGTTGCCAGTTTGAAAAGTTCACCTTGCAATGAATTCATAGATTTGGAAAGGCCAGGAAGAATATTTGATCATTTAGTCTGTTTCCCTATAAACACCTGTAATAATATCCTCAGTCTGACAGAGAGATAATTTCTATTAGTTGAAGTCCAGAGAGGCATCCCGTCTGCTACAAAGGACGGGGCTGGGCTCTCCATTTTTACTGCCACGCTTGTTCGGCGTCTATCTGCCCACAACTGAGCAGGCGGATGGAGGAGAGCTTCCATCCTTTGTTCAGATGTCGGTGCTATTGAGGGGCAGGATTTCAGAAATAGTCTGCTGTGGTTGCAGCTCTTTGTCTGGGACTTATGCCTGTATTTTTCACCGGCAGTAAGTTGCAGACAAGAGATGTTGCTGGGTAGATACGTGCCAACCTGTCTGAACTTGTAAAGCAAGTCATTAATTGTTGAACTGCTAGTACTTATGGTTTATTTGAACTGAGGGTACACCATCATAACCCTCCAAACTGGAGGCTCATCTGAGGTTTAACTGAAAATCAAGCCTTCAGCACATCCAATGGTCTCTTCACCCTCAAAGGAAAAAATCACCAGTCAATCTCAGCTTGGGCTTTCCAGCTTCTGTGCCTTGGTGCACTCAGGAGGTGCACGTTGCAGGGGGGGCACAGGCCAGGAAAATACCTGGTGTTTCAGATCCCAAAAGGCAATTCCAGCAATCTGCTGGGAGATCCCACTGCTCTTGTATGATCATAAGAGCACAGGGAGAGGGAAAACCATTTGGGTTTGTGTTGGCCATCGTACCTGCCGTGCTCTAGGGAGAGGAATCTACAAAGCCAAACGCGAGCAAAGGTTTTCTTGCCTGCGTGGGGGGGAGGGTTTGGCTTTGTTTTGCTCTTGTTGCTAACAACGTCAGATGGGTCTGACTTTCCAGCCCGCTCAGGATGAGACAAACAGCCAAGGAAGCATCAAAGTGAATGGGTGTTTTTTGATCAACATTGGAGAGAGTTTGTTTTCTTTCTCCACTTGCCCAGTGACACACTGACTTGGATGACTGGTCTGTGACAGAGCCGGATGGAAAATGTCAGTGGAAAAATGCAGAAAAAAAGCAAATATTTTTACAAATGTTAGGGACAATATTTTTACCTTTGGTCAATCCAAACCAATAGGAATATTTTTTCAGGACAAACTGTTCAAAACTCACTGTTGCCTGTGCCAAAATGTATGCAAAGGGTGAATATGCATGAACACTCATTAAAAAGTGTTCCTGTGGTGAATATGACGCAGTAAAATTGCATCTAATCTTGTAGCTGGAACATCTGTATAATTAGCAAGATTCCTCACCTTTTCCAGCCAGTGGTTCATGTATACGCCTGCCCTTTGCATACATGTTTTCCTTTAGGAATAAGAATTTGTGAAGGAGACAGTTTGCAGAAACACTGGATGCTCCGAGCAGTTGCATACCCATAACTATCCCCGGTGGGTACCTCGCAGCCCTCTCTAAACATAGTTTTAACAAACCTGTGGATGTATCATCTTAAAATTAAGATAATAAATGTCATCCTAACTCTGTCAGTAAGTTTCCTCCTAGTGGGCACCTACCTCGCTAATCAGGACCTGCAGGAGAACTTCCCTGGCATCTGATGAGGTAGGACATTTGCTCCAAGAACCGTTTTCTGGCCATTCCCTAATGCCCTGGCGTGCTGGCGAGGGCCCCTTCATCTGCCAGCGCACGTCTTCTGTCTGCTCTTCCCAACAGCGAAAAGACACCCCTGCAGGCTTGTACCTATATGAACTACTCAAGAAATACAGCAAAGGGAGGCTTCTATCTCTGGAAGGGCCTAAGATGGAATAAACTTAAATGCTTGTAGTAAGCAGGACATCTAATGGGCCCTATGCACATCTGTGGCTTGTTGCCTTCTCCTTTAAGAAAGCCTGGTTAAAATCTATAGTTTGAGTTACCATTGTTTGATAAAAATAGATTAATATTAGCATAGTCCTCACACCCTGCAAATATTTGTGTCATTAGAAATGCCAAGAGAACCATGAGTTTTGACCCATAAAATTGGAATTTCAGATGTGGAAGAAAACACACCAGTAGTTAAATACTTTTTACCATACGGCAAAGCCAGTAGAAATTCCCACCATTTAAAAACATTGATAAGGTTTTCTGTCATATTTTAATGGATCAAAAAATGCAAAACATTTTTTTCTGCATTTTTATTAGCTCTTATAAAAATATAAAGCCCCCCTTTTAAATCCCTAGTGCTTCTCTTTTCATAAACCTAAATTAGCGCTGTAGTATTATTACCCCATATTTATTAGCCCTAGAGAATAACTTCTGACTAGCATGTGACTGTAAATACCGTTCATCTAAATAAGTGCAATCTCACTTTTTTACATGTAAAAGAAACATGTGCAAATGAAACTAAGTGCCTTTGATAAATGGTTTGGGATTGCTGATTAATTGGAACTGAAAACAGATGAGAAAATTGAACATATGTTCTTATTCAAGTTCCCTGGAGGATTTGTCAGGGAGCTTGGCATACATTAATAATTGCTTGGAATGGATTTAATAGCTCATCTTGTAGTTTTGCACACACAAAACAATCAGTCAATATAAAAAGCATGGTGTCATCTGTCTTTGTTAATTAGGGATCCTGAACGCCTTCGGTAATAAAGTCTAGTAATTAAGCTACAATTAGGAAGGAAGCATTCGGATGTGGGATTGCCACCTCAGGATCCATAAGCGGCAGGAGGAAGAGCTCAGGCCTTCCAGAAACCTTGAAATACTCTGAGTTTCTGATCTCTTCCTGCGCCAGCACACAGCAAGGCTTGTTTGTTCCTCAGCTACCGGCGGCTCCCAGGGACAGGAGCGCCGGGGACACGGGGACGCTCCTTGGGGCACGCGGAGGCGCAGGGCACCTTCTCCCCGCGCCCTCGGTGGCCGGGCAGACGTGGCAGCTGCGTGCTGACTGCACCGGCACTGCGATTTTGCTGTACGACCCTGATGCCCCACTCGTCAGGCACGTTTGATGGCACCGGTATTTCTAAAAGTATCGGACATAACTTTTTGAAGGAATGTACTGAGCTTGCGCTTTCATGGGGGTTTGCCTGTGGGTCACTCACCTTCCCGGGTGCTCCTGGAGTACCTGGTAGACACTAATCTGGAACGTTTCGTTATCGAAGCGTTCGCGGATGTAATCCTTATATATTCTGAACTCGGCAGCCGTCACTGCTTCCCCCTCTGGGATTCTGGAGAGATCAAACCTGAACTCTCGGTAGTGGCAGCGCTGATGGTGAAACTCTCTGTCATGCTCCACTGAAACAGAAAAACAGCCCATTAGCCACCTGCTTTGTTCCCTTTCCCCTCGCCATCAAACAAGCTTGCGAGTTGCCACAACAGAAGAGGGCAAGAATATCTGATTACAGCATCTCATGCTGTTGTTTGGTTCATTAAACGTAGGAAATACATGACTCTATCTAGGCTATTATAAGCATATATGTGTTTATCGGACTCTCTTTGAAACAGTTTTACAGCTGGCTGGTACAGGGTGTGGGTGACCGTTGTGTTTTAATGATTTTTGGCAGCTTCATGCTTGAGAAGTGACTCTGGACATTTGCCACTGATAACGACCAAGCTGCTGCGGGAAGGAGCTGAAAGAAACAGATGGGGCTTTTCAGGAGTGCTGGTTCTTGGCCTGACCCTGCTTCTGAAAATTACACACGCACTCACACACCCGCACACATATATACACAAATTCCAGTCCTTGAGGCTTTTCATGCCAACGACCCACATTCAGTGCCAGCTGAATTCATCACAGATTCACAGCCTTGCTCCAAAGGGCCAAAGCTTTCATTTCTAAGCATCTTTAGTGATCAGGGCTGTGATGCAAACGTTCAAAATGAGGACTTTTTCCAACTCCCAACTCTGACTGTGAAATAACAAGAAGTGCCAGAGTCCCCCCAAGACAGTGTACCCCACCGAGTGAAGGTCTGCCTGTCGTCTGACGGACAGCTGATGGTCTCGTGTAACACTGCTCGTGGAGACCGAAGCCAAGGGTCAGTGAAGTGAGGAAACAGAGATTTTGAGACTGTCCTCCAGCATGGGGGAAGAGAGGTGTCAGTGCCCCAGGCCAGCACATGAAGCGAAGTCGCCCTTCTTGGAACAAATTCCAAATTAAATAGACAAGTCGGACAAAGGGAAATGGGGAAACAGAGGTATAAGGGATGAACTGGCTCGCCAGAGGTCACACTGCGTGACATTTTAAGAGCAGAGGCTTGAACCAGGGACTTCCCGTATGTCCCAGTCCCATCGTCTGTCCACTTGACCTCCCTGCAGCTCGACTGCACAATTCAAGTAGTTAGCTCTGAGATTTTCTTGGCAAAGAATGTGTGTCTTTCTACAGGCCTGATTCTCTTCTGGCAGCAGTAAATCCATTGTGTAAATCCATTGACTTAAATGGAATTACTCCTGAAAAAGAGAAGTTTCAAGCCCGAGTCTGGACAGTGCTATTCAAGTCCACAGCGCTGCACGGTACGATTGTCTATCGGCACCGGCGGGGCCTCCCCTGCGGCAGGGACGGGGCGCGGGGAGCCCCTGGGAACCGGGCTGCGTCCGAGCGCTTCCACAGAGCAGGTTCTGCGCTGCTTTGCTGGCCAAGCGTCGGCAGCTGGCCATGGGCTCTTCCTCCTCTCGCACATTACTTCTGCAAGGAGCCCAGGGCTCGCCATTTGCCACTGTATGATTGCTGTTCAGGGAAATACTTCAGAGCTCTTACTAATAGCTGAGATTCATCTTAGAGGAGTTTTTTAGGTATGAAACCCCTAAACTTTTCAAGACAACGACGATTAAGTTCAGCAAATGGTTTTATATGTTGAGCAGTCTTTGCATGTGCTGAATGAACGATGTCATACTTGCGCGTCTAGCTATAACATCTCGTACAGCCTCAGGAAGATCACTCAGTCTCCCATACCCTGGAGTGGGGGAATATTGTGAATATTCACCAGTGTTTGTAAAACACTTGGCAGGCTAAAACTGCCCCGTAAGTGCTAGCAACACTATTAAATGTGCCTCAATCCCTTTCCTCCGAAGTATTCTCAGCAGAATGAGGTATAAAGAGCATGACTTCAGTCTCAAAGGAATTTGTCTGCGCCTAAATTATAGAGGGGAGGAAAAAATATTTTAATATGGAATAGCTCCTTTAACCACAACTATAGAAGAATGAATATAATGTTGTGTGGTTTTAGTTACATTACGGATAACATCACCAGCAGGGTGTATTATAGAGAGGTCTAGCAGTAGGATGTACCAACACGATTTGCTTCCAAAGATGTGGGAAGGCTGAATTTTCAAAGGAAGGTGGGTGCACCTTTTCAGTGTACATATGTGATGACAACTACATCGGCCAACACCAGTCTTTGGCTGCGCTTCATACACAAAGTCTGACAACAAACACATGAAGATGAAACTTTTTTGGGCGCTGCTAGAGTTCACAGTGATTCCCACTGCAGAGCCCTAGAAAAAATGTGTCATATTAGTATGAAAAATTAACGGCCAGGGTCATAAAATAAAAAGCCCCGAAGTCTGAACTTTCCCATGCTTTGCAGATGTTTGGATATAGGGTTTTGGCCTGAGCCATCTTTAGTGTTAAAGCAAACATTCCTGTGGCTATAGTCATTAAGATCATGAAAATATGTGGATATGTAACTGAAGAAAGAATCCCAAGAAACCTTTCAACTCAGTGTTTATTGTTTTTCCCCTTTTTCTTTGCACTCTGGACCTATCTGCTGACCCAGAAGTAACAAATCCTATCAGAACTAATTTATGAGAAACACTGACCCTGAATCAACATCTGTTAGATGACTGCAGTAAATCTTATTACATAATTAAACACCAAAATCTATTTTAAAATAACGTTAAGGGTCTGACTTGAACTCATAAAAGCAAGACTCTTCATTATGAAGGCTGAAATCCTATCCTTAATTCATGCTGCTGCGTGTTGGTATTTGTGAACATATGGTACAGTATATATGATCGTGCACTTTTTGTAGACCCCAGTAATACCTTAAGCGTAACAGCACGAGGTAAGCAGGGGAGCGCTGAGTTTCCTGGGTTTGATGGGTGTTAGTCAGACCTTTGACAATACTGCAATGGGTCGTTTCCAATTAATTACCTGAGGAGTTTGAACTGGGGGTGTGTGTGTGTGTGTTTAAAAAAAAAAGAAGAGGGGGGCTGTGGTGTGGTATTTTAAGTGTTTGCCGAAAGAGCCGAGAGAATTGCTACAGCTCTTTGAATACGACTGTAGTTTTGCCATTAGATCTATAAAATGACACAGCCTACCATAATGAGAAGCTTTTGGTCATTCTTGAAGGACTTAATCTCAGCTGTTTGTCAGCCATTATGTGTTAAATGCTCCCTTAAAAGTCATCAAGCAATATGAATATTCTCTGGGTATACTTAATAGCCCTTCTGCCCAAAGAACTTGAACTCATGTCTGTCCCAGGTTCATAGTTCTTAAAATCGCTACTACCCAAAGGCTTTTGGTGGATGGTTTTAGCCCAGTTCCTAATTTCAAACGTTGGAAATTCCAGCTCAGAAACTGCCACAATTCGAATGCCTTGTCAAGGCAGCTGCTCGGAGAGGAAGCCAAAGCGCTGGATGTGTAGTCAAAGGTTGTAAAACGTGAAAAGCAAGAACACCCTTAAAAAATAATTCTGCTACGAAACAGACTGTGTGCCTTAGCTGTGGGAAAACGGTGGATTTCCTCTCCTAAAAAAACAATCCAAAGTCGCTCACAGGTGATGCATGTGTAAATGCACACCCCTCCTCATTTCTAGAAGTGGTATCGCATTTTGGAGGCATAACCACTGTAGACAAATTATGACCTAATTTAACACATGGCTCCGAATCTGCTGGTACAAAATAACACTTGGGCTTGATGAGTGTGGCAGTTAATCGTAGCTATGGTAGATGGGGATCATCAGACACTCCTTTTGGCATAGTCCTTTGGGAAAAGAAAGGTCGAGATGATGGGACTTGAGAGCTGTAGGATGGAGGCAAACAGATTCATGAGAAAATAAGCAAGGTGCCAAAAAGTGTGCAGGACAATTAAGGTGATCCAACCAAAACAAGCACATATCTTAGGTTGGTGGTTATCAGTAAATTTGCCACACCTCTTTTGCAAATATGCAAGTAGGCTCAGCATCTTTGAAAGTCTGGCCTTGACTATCTGTCCACAATCTGAATGCTGCACAGACTGCATTCGTCTATCTGATACAGATAAGGCTCTGATCTCTCTGAAGTCTTTGTCTCTCCAAACCGGCTCTGTTGTGGCGCTGTGGTGATGCAAGAGGATGCAGGAGGGCACAAGTTGTGCAACAACAGGGATGGTTAAAAGAAAACAGTATGGATATATGTGCTCAGGTGTGAAGTAGCCAGGTATCAGATCCAAAGATACAGGAAAGCTGGAGATAAAATGTCAACAAATCCCTGGTACTTGTCTTGACATGTCCTAATGTGTACTCTTCAGATACAAAACTTGAAAACATTAAGATGCAGGGATGAAAAAGTGTAGTTGTTGACATCTAGAACTCGGAGCAATACAGTTGAAACCAGTACCAAAAAAGTAATGTTGGACAGAAAAGCTTGTGATCCTGGTTTAACACCCCAGGGTGCCCAAACTTTTGCCCAGAGCAAATGACGCATCAGCAAAAAGCTGAGAAACCAGAACTGATCCCATGTTCGGTCATTTTCACAGCAAAATATGTTGAGACCAGAAATAAGAACCCCAGCTATTTTCAGCTTCTTTGTAAATCACTATTGGTAAGTGAAAAGCTGACCTGAGCTGATTCTGTAAACACTGGTTGGACCACTGGTTTTGTAATACAGATTGATGGTAGGCAAGGCACGATACATGACAGCAAAGATTATGCTCAGACGTAGCTTGCAGTGGTTATTATTTCTCTCTACGCACACCAAAGAAACCAAACCGTTTTAGCCCCGGTACCGAGCGCAGTAGCACAATATCAATCACTAACTCCATGTGTCAAGCAAAGAAGCAGTGTATCACAGCAATTATTTTCCAAGAATGACTGTGTTAAAAAATAATTATTACAGAAGCATTAAAGAGCTAATCCAGACCCCAGGGAAGTCAACAGAAATATTTCCATTCATTTCAATGGATTTCATGAGGGGCCTTCCTTTTGCCAATCTACCTACCTATGTATTTTTACGCTCTTCTTTTCTGAAGATGTAAAAAAATCTCTTTTTCACAAGCAAAGTAAACACCAGATGAATAGATTCTGTGCTCAGGCTGCCAAACTGGAACAGCTTCAGTAATTCCATACCTCCTCCTCCCCGGCACGTTTGGTGATGGACTTGGAATACATTTTGAATACTTAAGACAAGTAAAAACTTAAATTTTCCTGTTAACACTTTCACCCGATAATACGTTAATTGTTTTTATAAGGCGCTTTAAGAGTAGTTGTCTCGTTTATTGTAGTGCTCACAACAATTAGAGTGCTACTTGTTTCTCACTTGCAAGGAAAAAAAGCACCAAAAGGAATGTGCAGTAGGGTGTCTGTAACTTCTTTACTCCCAAAAAAGGCCAGAAGGGATTTGTAAAGGACTTTAATCTCAAATAGATTAAAGGTCCTGAATTCCTGAGACTGAAAGATAAGTCAAAGGAAAATAGATTCCAAAAGACAACACCCCCTCGCCTCAGCCCCTCGGCCAGGCAGGAGACTCGACTGCAGAGCCATCAGCAGTTGCCTGAGAAACCCCTCAGAGATTTGGATGCCAAAAAAAATCTGCTACGCTCTGGCATCAAGGTCTAACAGGTTTTCAGAGCCTACCTGTGCCTGCCTGGCCCCAGGGACTGGGGAAGTTGTGTAGGCGAGTTTAGTGGGTAGGAAACTCTTCATCTGCTTCGCCTCTGACAGCTGCAGAAAATGAGCGCAATGTCTTCAGAGGTGGCCGAGGGCCGGCGGGCTCGTCCAGCGAGCCTGTGGATTTTCACCTTCGCGTCTTCCTGACAGGGCAGGCTACACTTTGCGTTACACCGTTTCACCCAGCAGCGCAAACTCTTGTTTGAATCTTCCTAGAAAAATTACTTTTCATTCCATCACCGCCCCTAGAGAGCCAAGCCAAAACTTCGGAAACTCTCTTGCATCATTTCAGTGTAGAGCATGAGACTGCTAGAAACCAGCTGCCCTGCGACCACCAGCTCCGCCTGGGCTCCACCAGCCTTTTTAGCCTACGTACATTACTGCTTTCAAAGGGAAGGTCCGCTCCCATCTACTGCGTCGCCACGCTGTCTCCCTTGGGAAATGGGGCCCACTGGAAAATAGCTTCCCCTTCCCCAGAGGAGTTTTCAGGTGGATCCCACCCTCGCCTGGCTCACCGCGGTGCCCAAGGAGCAGCGGTGGCAGGAGAAGGACCGGGACTTCCCAGCACGGCGGGAGCGAGGGCAGGGCCACCCCTCGGACCCCAGGCTCGCGGCGGATGTGAAACTGCACTGTAGGTCCTCAGGATGCCAAATTTGAGACCTCTTGATGGGATTGTAATTAACAGGCGTTAAATGTTCCCTCTATAAATTGCACTTCTTTGTCTCTAAATTGGGGGATAAAACCGTGTCGCTTATGAAATATAGGCTTTTTCTCCTTACGTTAGTGAGGTTCAAGAAGGGGGAGACCAATGAGGGGAGGGACCCAGCGGTCTCTGCAGCTGGAAGAGCCTGCTGGGCTCAGCGAGGTTGCCCATTGAGCAAGAACTGCAAGGTCAGTCCTTAGATTTTTCTGAGGAAAACGGGGAGTATAATAAAGATTGCAATAATGTCATGCCAGGCCACGGTCTGCTACGGCACGTTTCCCTCCTCATTGTGCTTGACAGTAAGAGTTACAGGGGCAGTGGCAGTAAATTTATAAGGGCAAGAATTTGGGAATGTGCAGTTCTGTGATTGGTTTTCATTTGCTTCATCCTCTCGGCTACAAGATTTACATGCTGACATTAGGCAGCTAAAGCAGCAGTTACAGAAATATTTGAAGAAATAGTTAAAGAATATAAATTGGGAGTCCTGTATTGGGAGTAGAGCAAATGTCCTGGGTTGTGTGGTGGGATTTTTTTTTTTTAAGAGTGATAAAAACAGCATTTGGACGGCTTTTTTACATTGGATGGTTGCAGCTCTCCAACTCATCTACAAGCTACTTGCAGGTTTTTGGAGAAACCTAAGGAAAAACAAATGCACCCTTGATTTTGCTCTGCTAGATAAGCTTACTAGAAAAATAGTCTGTGGTTTTTCTATAACTCATTAATGCATCCAATTGCCAGGGACTGCTGCCATCCTGCCATTTATAAAAACAGAGCCTGTCCTTCAGCCACAGGCCTGAGACCACCAGGCATTCAGGGGGCTCTGGGTTATCTGCAGAAGCTCCGTCCTGATGGTCTTGTCCCCCGTCTGCCCTTTGCAGAAGGGGTTGCTCTGAGCCATGGCAGCCCTCAGCAGAAGGGAACCTGCACCCAGACGCTCGATGCTCATGTACCCATTTTACAGCTGGGTAAAGGGAGGTGAAGGTGATAAGCTATTTTCTTGTCTGGTAAATTCAGTGTGTGGCAAGGCCAAGTCCTGCCCAATCGATGGGTAGACAGCAGGACTAATGCGTTCATTTCAAATGAGATGAAAGCCAGGCTCCATAAATCCTGATCCCCAACTCCAGAGGTTAGAAACAAGGGTGTTCGAAATTCTTCGGTGCTCACTCTGCAAAGCGATCTGGAGTAAGCATTTTTGCTTCGAAGAGTGGGGGAAAAAAAGCCCTCTGGAGTTAATATTCTTCCTTTAGCCATCACTTCATTTTTTCAGCTTTCAGCATGAAGGTGGTGTTGCCAGCAAGACCACCTAGCCACAAACCCAGCAGGGAGCTCCCAAAATTCTTCTAAACACTGCCTCCTTGTTATAAATCGAGAAGTGGTAATAGCAACAGCGCGTATCACATCTGTGCCAGGCGTCGGGCCTGGGAAGGAGCGCTCTCCCTACTGCTGAACACAACTTGGAAAGATCCTTTCAGTCCACACATGTATCAGCATTAGCCATTTCTTTGTCAACAAATCCCTTAATACGTACCCTTTCTATCATGTACAGATGTCCAAAAAATAATGGAATACTGTACTACAAGATTAAACACTTTAATGTCAGCATATGTGTTGCATGACTCTGAACAATGGTATCATTGTGCATGTACAAACAGCGGGTTGAGGGAAGATGGGTTTAATTATCTCCGAAGCAGCAGCAAGTTCTTCCTTGACTAAGTTGAACTTCAGCTAGCAAGGACCACTCAGGGCAGAAATTGGTATTTCTCTAACAAAATGCCTGGGTCCTTTCCAACGTGCTTCCAGTGCTCAGGGTTAGTGTGGTACCTGCTTCAGGCCGGGCTTTGGGGAGCGATGCGGAGCCCAGCGCCAAGGAAGGCGGGGGGGCCGGGAGGACGCTGCGAGTCGCCACATCCTCTCGCCGCGGGTCACCCAGCAGGCTTTGAAGTTAAAATTCCTTAGGATGGTAGATGGCAAAGGGGAAACGTAATCACTGGGAGGGAAAGGACGGGGAGAAGCGTGCGTGCTGCCTTCTGCATTTGGAGACGTTCCCCTGCCGGGATTTCTTTGCAGGCACTTTAAGGCAATGCTGGACGGTGAAAAGTTTTACTTTATGTTTAAAGAACATCCGTGAAATATCTGGGCAGGTTATGCACAGGTAATCCATTTTCTTTTCCGAGTGTGCCCTGATCGGTACCCGTTTACGCTGTGGTTTCTCTGCTGAAATCAGAGCCAGACTAGATGAAAGGTATCGTGAAAAATTTACACGTGGGACTGCTCTGTGAACACGAAACTCTCCTAATGGTAAACAGACCGATCGTGGTGCTAATCCTGATGCTGAGTTTGCAGTGTCTGTATGTGTATCTGGGGAAAGCAAAGTTAAATAAGCAGGGAAGAGTTGTGTGTCTTCAGAATACCTTATTACAGCCTTAGCACGTGCAGCCCGGCAGCGCAGGGCGCTGCAATCCGTCTGCAGCTGCTGTGATGCGCTGAGGATTGCTGCGGGATTCGGGGCGTGTGAGGGAATGGAGAAATGGGGGGTGACAGGGGAAAGAAGTAAATGGGAGTTCATGAAGCTGTTCCTCTAGACAGACTCCCTCCATTTCCACCTTCACCTTCCAGGAATCCAATAAAAGGAAATCTCCTGCAGGGCCTCCCTCATCAGCCTCTCAAATCCCATTTCTCCTCCCCCTTCGCTGGGGAGGGGGGACGCATTTTTCCAGAGGGACAGAGGGGCAAGCTGGGGTCTGCTGCAAAACGTGGCTCCTCCTCTGGCCTCCCAGCTGGCCAGCGTTGTGGCCATCACAAAACATCTCGAGCTCTCATGCTGCCACCAGCAGCAGGGTTAAGCGAGGCTGGTGTTCACCCTTGACAGCCTGCACCGCAAGGCACAGCACGGACCAACGCAGCGCTGCTGTCTAGTGCATCCCTCAAACCCTAAATCCTCTGGATGCAGCTGTGGGAGGTACGTGAAGATGCAGGAACACGTTTCTGCCTCCCCTCTTTGGACAGAGACGACTGCTACGTTACACTGCTCACTCTCTTTTTGTAATTCGGAGGGGAGCAAGGCTGCTTTCTTGGTGCTGTGAGACCAGTGAGTTGTATCTGGCGCGGTCAGCTTCGCGGGGAGGCTGTGCCAGCGTTAGGTGTGAATGCCAAGTCACACGCTTTGCCAGTGCATCCAAGGGTCAAGGAGATAGTGGCAGCCTGGGGAGGAGGAGGAGGAATCACGGGTGAAGGTGGGGACAGTGGAGACCGAGGTGGCAGCTGCAGCACAGAAGAGGGTAGTCCTGGTCTAGAGGAGAGAGCAGGGTGATGGGTGTCTCAAGGGGGAGGAGGTTGCAGAGCACAAAGAGGGAGAAAAGTTAGTGACAATATGGTTCATTGAGAAAAATAATCCCCCAGTCCAACCAGCAGACAAATGGGGCCCAAGGTGCTTCCTGCAACCTGCTCTGAGGCTGGAGGCCTCTCAAAAAATCACTGATGCAAAAACCAGCAGGCTGCCCCGTCTGCTTGTACACACAGCGCTGAGCACATGGAAACAGATCCCCGGGCCCGAGGAAGGAGAGACAAGTGGCTGAGCAGATCCGGTCAGAGGTAACGTGTATTCAGCCAGGGAAGGTAAGGGGCAGCGCGAGACTACTACAGGGGAACATAAAATGGGCTACTGGGGATGAAATGCAAATTTTGCAATAAAAAGATCCGGGTCATTCTTGAAAGCCTTCAAGTGTGAAACAGTTCTTGAAAGCTTGGACCAAATTTCACATCGGGGGAAGGCAGGAAAGTTTCCCTGAAGTGGTTTTAGCGAGCTCTAACCTAACCTCAGGTTAAGGAAGACAGCCCGCTAGTGACGCAGTCTGGAGGGTGCTCATCGCTCT
>NW_010527977.1:24856-29352 GCF_000687285.1 Phaethon lepturus
GTGTCTGCTCACAGCCTCCCCCGGGTCTGTACCGGGGTGGGCTGAGCGGCTCTGCCCAAAGCTGGGAGCCTGCAGCACAGGCACCTTCGTCTGCAAGAAGGCATGTGCAGAGGACATGCAAAGGAAAAACAAATCGTGATACAGTAACTCTTTGACACAACGACTGGATCATGCAGAGATGCAACGGCATCAAATTATGCTCTTGCATTCCAGTAACTACACTGGGGCAAACTAAGAAGTCTTCAAATGTATTTGATAAATTAGATACTGTTCATAATAAACAGCCTGAGTCAGTAATCTTGGGAAGGTCACTGCCCGAGGGTCTCTGATGTGTTTATACAAAACAGACAGAAATGGCTAAACGTACCACTAACGCCCCGGAGAGCCAGTTTCTCCACATTTGCGAGGCCAGGCTTCTCTGCCTTACACGGGGCCAGTGAGAGAGAGTATTGCCTACCAGCCTAGTTTCATTTTTTTCCTAATCTTGCTTCCAGAGTGTGAAGAACTTTAGGAAAGTTGTGCTCATGAACTGGCCCTTTTCAAGCTTATATGCTGCTAATTATCTTCCACTACAGGATTTTTTCAAGTTGCCTTCTGTTCCGTATTACTATTGGTGTATCATTATAAGGCATAAAGTTACTTAGCACAGCAAAAGATTCAACAACATTTGCAAAACTGATATAGAAAGAAGGACTGGATTCTGGACTGGTACAGCTGGTTTAAGGTATTTTAGAAGTAAATGAAATCAAATGAGAATTTATAATCCTTCCTGAGGTCTGGATTCCATCAGACTAAACTCATTAGGCATTAAGGTGCAGGTGCAGCTAAATAAAGGATTGTTCTGCTTTCCTTAATACCATAGATTCACATCTTGAGTTCAAAATAAAAGTCTTCTAAAAGCACATGTATATATTGTGCATCTACTGGCAACACTTAAAAGAGAAAGTTCAGCTGATGGAATCTTCAAATGCCTCATTTTTGTCAAAGGAATGTGCCCGTTTCTGCACCGGCCGTGCTAAGGGACGCAAGCGGAGAAGTGACGGCACATTGGCCTCTTACGGCTTATTAATTTCATTTGCATTAGACTTCCTTTCATCTACTGAACAGCTGCCCAAATAAATAACATAAATCTAATTAATCCTCCTTTAATATAGTATTGCCACAACAATACCAGCATCCCCCCAAATATTCCAGCGTGTGGGTCTACACCTGCACAGCCTCTCTGGGAGGAACACGGCGGGGGTCGCAGGCACGGGGAATCGAGCCTTTTTTGTGGTTTACTGTGATAAAAGGAAAATAATTCAAGAACCCGTTTTCCAGGTTTGAAAGCATATGACTTGCTGGATTTCTCAGCTGAAATCCCAGATTCTGGTTTTGCTAAGAAAGTAGTTTGTGGGATATTACAAAACAACCCGTCGATATCAGACTTGCGGCCGTCAGATAAGAATCTCAGCCTTTGATTGTAATCAGCAAAATTTCAACTCGGAATGTATACACTCCATGAGGCCGCAATCGGCTGGACCTTTTTTGCTCCTCTATGCAATAACAAACATCCGCGCCTTGCTCAGTCGGGCAAGCGCCGGGAGATCAGGGGCAACGAACCGCTCAGGGGAAAGGTCCCTCTGCCTGGGGGGAAACCCTGCGAGCGCAGAGCTCGGCGTGCACCCATAGGGATACACCTATTGCACGTTTCCCAGGTGTTCTGTATGTGGGAGGTCCGGTGGCATTAACGCAGGGTATAAGCCAGGACGATTAGACAGAAATACAGTGTTTGGAGGGATGGGCAAAAACATTTTGGAAAGTAACGATTAGAGACTTCAACTGCTGCTTAAAAAGATACTCCAGAGTGCCCTCGCTCAGAAAGTGGGACTTCGTGTCCTATTTCACATTTGTCCTTGGGACCACCGTGTTTCCCCTGCGCTGCCGAGCACGGCCTCCCGGGTTTGAGAGACGGGAACTGGCGAGGGGGCATTGCCCAGAGGGATCCTCGCGGCCGGCCGCTGTCCTTTTGCCCGTGACGGGACTTGGACCTTGTGCGTACGATCTTTTTGCTTTCTAGGAACGTTTGCTGTGCAACACATTTTCATTGAGAAACAGGCACGGGACTGTTTCTTCTTTTATTAACTAAGCATATGGGCCTGAGAGCTATGAATATTAAAGATCTGTAAGTTGATGGCATCCACATATATTTCTGTTGGTAGATGTAAAATGCTAGTGTCTTAAAATGATGGCAAGTTTAAACTATAATTTAGAAACATCCTCAGGAAGACATATATAGATACACATAATGTACAGAGTGTGTGCATGTATCTGTTCCCTTTATGCTTTAAATGCTGGTGGCCAACACCCCGGGCGTAACAGCATCTGAAGGTTAGGAGATTTATTTTCAGTTTAATTCCCACCCACGATCCCTGTTATACAAGAGGAATTTCTTTTTTTTTTGGTACAAGATAAGCCCATCGGTGACATCAGCAGCACCTAGCCCTGCATACCACGCTGCGGATCGCGGGGCTGGATTCCTGAGGCTGAGCCTCTCACTAGGGTTGGGCCATCCAGGCCTCCTGAGTCAGCCCCTAACAACAGCATTTTCTGTTTTGTTTTGGGTTTTGTGTGTCTTCAAACGCAATTTTGCAATTGCAGTTCTGGGGTAAAAGATCAGCTGTTGTAATACACCCCCGTGTCCTCGCATCGGTTTGGTATGAATGAAGGGAACACAGCTCACGTCCCGTTGCGTGCAACTCTTAAAAACAGCACAGAACTGAGAGTATGGCGTTTATGAAAGCGTCTCTCAACGAGCGGGAACACAAATCACTCTCCTCCAGCTCGGTCTCCTGCCCACCAGTCACCGCTCTCTCGTGGGACTACGACTGCCAATACACAGAGGAAAGACTTTCGGCATATTAGACACACCGACTTAGATTTTTCCCCTACTCTCTAATATTTTCAGTGAAACAGCTCTCATCTCAGAGTCTTGGACTAATGAGAAAAGTGACAGTTACTGTTTTCTGAAAAAATATTTGGGGTTTGCTTGAACACGTTTCTGCATCATTCTGGATTCCTCCATGTATTTCTGTAGTCCCTGTGTCAGGTTTTAATGTAGCGTAACGGTCAGAGATTTCTGTGGATATGGAGCCTAATATTCTTGTAATTTGATTATAATGCATGCCACTGAGTTGCAGGAACTATTGTATTCAGAGGTCAAAGCTGTGTTCACACCAATGAGGAAAGTTTTACACCACGTCAGATTTGCTTCTCCTTTTCACCTATCTCAGAAGACAAATGATTCATCACATAGTGCTGAAATATCTTCATCTTCTGATTTGGGCCAAGACTTAAAAGAGCTGTTACTTAAAAGCTTCTTTTTCAATTGAAGAGAAATACCTATGCTGAATGATTCTTTTTCAGCTCTTCTCTTCTGCAGTTTATTACAAGTATATTTGTGTAATTAGGGGGCCCAGTAGTAATGTTGTTAAAATACAAGTGGGCACATTTATTGTTTCCTCCAAAAGGAAACAACCAATCTCCAGCAGTTCTGGTTTTTCCCTGCCTCAACTGAACATTTACTGCTTTATGTAGCTAGCAGATTGTGAGGCTAAAGTTAATTCTTTTTTTTTTTTTCTTTCTTTTTGTTAAAAAGAAGAAAAAAAAATCCCCTCCTTTCCCTTAACAAATGCTGGATTCTTTAAGGATATGGTCAGAAAGGGGAACTTGAACTCAGCATGATGTTTATAGTGCCACACAAGCTTCAGGAAAAGTGATGTGCAGTACTCTTTATTAACATCTGAAAAGTCCCTGTGGGATTGTAATGACTGCACAGTAATAAACAAATAAAAGTGGCAAGATTAAAATGTTCAGAATATTTTTAGTGATAGAAGCAATAAGTTTTAACCTCGAGAACCAGGGGAGCAGAGCATGTGGGTAGAACAGATACGATTAGGAATTGGTTCCTGTTAGTGGCGAATGATTATCATTCATGGCAACACAGATACTTGGCTGGTCTAAATAAATTGTGAAAACAGTGATACAAAAGTATTCGAACGCGACTACATTGCAAGCACCAGAATTCAGAATTTCTAGATTACCGTAATTTTTGATCTTTAGACCTGAACTTGCTTTCCCTCGGGGTGCCGAAGGACTCACCAAAGTCAAGGGGCGTTTCAGGTACACAAGCAGCGGGATATTACCGGCCCTGTTCCTAATCCTTACTCGGTAAGAAACTTGTCTCTCCATCGGAATGATCTTATGAGCATTTTGTAGTAGTTCTCCCAGGGTTGTTCTGGTGTCTTTTAAAAAGTTTCACTGCCGCTGTGCTGTGGGAAGAACGCTCGGTAAAACCGGGGGACGGGGCAGCCCCACCGGTGCCAACGCAACGAGGCGACCGCAGGCCGCGCTTGGCCCAGCGGCTCCAGTAACAGAGCCGAAGCTCGACCCGATCTGCAGCCCCCGGGCTTGGAACGGCCTCTGGGCCAGCTCCTCAGGTGGTGTCGGCGACTGCG
>NW_010527978.1:0-15112 GCF_000687285.1 Phaethon lepturus
AACCTAGTGATTCTGTGATTCTGTGAAACTGTTCTCATTCACGACACGCAGCTTAGTGCAGAGTCCTACCATCACCCCAATGCAAGTCATAACTACCTCTTTCATAAGCAATCCTTGAGACCCCATTCCTAGCTCCCCAGAACAGTCTGGAGACCAGCAGATAGGACATTCCTAAGACAGCAGAGAGTGGTTTGAGTCTCTTCAGACAGTGAAGAGAAATGAACAATTCTGCAGTATTGAATTTTCTTCATCTTTAGGTGTCTTCACACCTAACAAAGTGTGGATTTCTATTAAAAGGGCCAAGAATGTGAAGTTCTGGACCATCAGTGCTGCTCAATATGCATACATACACAGTATGTATCATATATCAGTATGATGTCTAAGTCAACTTCATGTTCTAGCAGCCCTGAAGAGACTCAGGGGTTACTATTTTAAATCTCACTAACTCAAATAAGAGTACAGAATGAAATAAAATAAGCAAAAAAGGTCTAAGTAACAGCTGAGACCTTTTTTCCCCATTACCAAAAAGCTACAGCTTAAAGGTTCAGAGATGAATAATGTGGCATTAGCCAAGTGAAGCAAAGTTAAATTTCCAAAGCAGATGAACAATTACAGTAAGACTTTTTAACTTTCCAACCAACAAAAAAAATTAGGAAACAGAAAAAGAACTGGTACTGATAAAAGAATTAAGTTTAGAATTAAAAAAAGTTAGGATTACTTTGGTATGGCATGAAATACAAACCAGTTTTGCCTCGATTTCCAGTAGCAATAGTGATCTTGAACATAAGGCAAAGACAAAACAGCAAAGTGGAACAAATGTATACAAGTTATCAAAAACTTAAAAAAATCAGCACACGTTTTGAGATCGAGATGTTTTCATCTTAAAAATAACAGACGAACAATTACACCAAATCACAGATTTAATCAACTTCTCTTGTTATAAACTAGGTGTGGATCAGGTGGAGATGACAGACTACCATGAGATACCATCACGTATACAATGAATGCCCATGCTTACAGTAAATGTGATATAACATAGGATATGTGTTAATGTCACAGTAAGCTTGCATTACTGTGTACAGTTCTAGGGATTTAATACCAGTGAGTCCAAAGAATAGCTCAAGAGGAGAAACAGTGGTGCGATGACAGCTTACTGGTATGAGCAGGGCTTACAAATTATACACAGGGAAAAGAACTACTTAAACTGAAGGACTGCTAACCATCAGAATGGCAGGATTAAGAGGATTCCCACCAGAACAGATGAGGATAAATACCTTGGATAGCTTTCTGCTGCTGTTTGATCGGCTCAGGAATCTCAAACCACACCTTTATCATTCTAGGAACAGGCTTGGAGGATGTCATTGTTTTGAACACCAGAGACCAAGACTAAAACCTTGCTAGATCCTTCTTCCATACTTTAAAGGGATTTTATAGCAATTTTCTCAGTAAACTCAATGGGAAAATAAAAGGTACATTTAAAAAGGTACAAAGAAACTTGCAGTGTGAAGTATCACGTGCTAATTAAATCTACCTTTTATGTGAAGACAGTAATGATTTATAGTTGCTTCATCTTTTCAAATTCTATCATCGCATCTGCCATCGCTAACTTTTACAGGTGATATTGCATTCTCAGGGCTTAGACATGCTCCTCTTTTGCCCTAAGCAGCCAGTTGCTTTCTCCTACACAAGACAGAGACACACAAAAGAAACAAAAGGAAGAGCAGCAGATTTTAATCCTCTTATGATTGCTTCCATCTAACCTGATCGTAAATCTATGCAAAATAGCTTATTTCTAATTCTGTTATTTGCAAGTCTCTTAGTATTATATATAAAACCATCTAGCAATTTCATTTTCAGTCACTGATTGAAATTTTTCTTTTTCCCCCAGAAATTTAATTCTGTGAAAGAAATCATTGATTTCTACAGATATGTTCCCATCACACTTGTCGACGGAAAGGATAAATCAGGAATCCAGAGAGAACAATGCTACCTTACATATCCATTCAAGTCACACAAAAGATGTTTTTTGCCTTAAAGTCACCAATTTGTTTGTATAGATGTAAACAGAAAAATTATTTACATGTGTCAAAAATCAGATTAGCCTGAGGTGCTCCCCATAATATTATGAAGCATTCTAAATGCTCCACTAAAAAAAGTCTCTCCAACTGAGAATACAAATCTACTCCATTTTTTTATTCTTCCAGTTTGTTTTTCACTTTGAGGCTACAGGTAAAGTATATGTCATTGTATTAATTCACAGAAAAGAGAGACTGACTCCTGGTATCTTGACAATGATTGAGCAATTTGCTTATCTTGCACTGTACCTTCTAACAAAACATAAAAACCAAACTCAGTCTTGCTTACTTAAATGTCATTCATAGTTGGTTTGCAGCAAAACCTACTAAAGCATATTAGAGTCATATAAAAAAGTATTCTTGCTTTTAAAAACACATGTGAAATGCTATTTATTTGTGTATTCGCTGTTTAACAGTTTCATTTGGTGTGCGTATGTGTTTGCACAATAACAAGCTGTGCTCAGCAGCCACTGAAGTCTGGGTGCCAGCTGATGCTCATAGGTATTGGACTGGATTCTAAAGCTAGCTTTAATTACGTAAATTCTATTACTTAACTAACACTTATTCTTTAGTTTAAGCAGTAGAGAGTTGTATTCCATATCTGAGCTGTCAATCACTTACATAGTAGGGCCATTATGCAAACAATCCCTTTGAATTCATACCATATGCAAACATGGAGATAAAAATCATCAGTAGGAACAGTAGATACACTTCAAACTCAGCAAGAAAATGTTCCAGTGTGTATCAAAGATGACGAGATGATATTTTTCCAGAAAAAAAAATATTATTCATTTAATTTCAGTTTAGCTTAACTAAATTCATTATAAATATGAAAGACAAACTTCAGCATCCACAACCTTCCTTTCTAAGCACACTCAAAAGTTGGACTATGTAATTGGAATATACCAAGAAAGCAACCTTGGTTACTTTATCCTTACAGAATAGGAACAAGAAGGATAAAAGTATTAAAGCCTAAAACATGACATTCCAACCCAAATTATGACGTAGTGTGCAGCAGCACAACTTGCTCTAAAAAAAAATTTAGCAGTTGGCTGTTATTTCCTTACAACCTTTTTATTTCTCAATGCTGCATCAAAATGCAAGAGGACATTCATTATAATTATCTCAAACCACTGAGACAAATTTGAAGGAAATTATTCTGACACGACATTATCTAATAATAAGAATGAAAATTAATGAAACAGAAGCTGCTGAGTTTGGCAGAGCTCATAGAAAGGAAAAAAGGCATGACGTAATCTGCTTTAAGAGTTTCACAGTCACCTTAACTTTTACAAAAGTTTTCATGTTAAAAAAAAAATTCTGAATTAAACCCATGAAAAAAACCACAGCCTAGCAATTCAGGTAGCAGATTATGGCAGTGACATACAAAGTTTTGCAAATGTTTACTAAAACAGTAAACTTGCTTACAAAAAACAAGCATTACTAATATACTTAAACCACCTAGTTTATAATGCTGAGGAGCATTTCCCCACCCCCCAGTACAGCTTCCATGAGGAATGTTCTAATTTTGCCAGTGAAAACTCTTACAAAGCAAATGCGAAACTATTTATTTAGTAGCTTCTACAAAAACAAAATTAATTCAAACATGACCTGGACTGAAAGAGTTAAAACAAAGGAGGAATTTTAACCATGTTTTTTTCTTATGTGAACAATTTATTTCACATATTTATTGTATGTGATATGCCAGAATTTTAAAATGAAAGCTATTTTCACAATTGAAAATGCAAAGAGTACTGTTAGGTTTGGCATCAAAGTATATGAAGTGAAAAAACCCTCTACTGTACCCACCTAAAAAAATATAATTCCATTTGAATACAAAATGAGAACTGTTGTTTCATTATTATTGACAAAACAGACAAAAGGAAGTTTGTTCTGTGGAATAGATTAGTTTGATACAAATTATACAAAATTTTTCCATGTGTACATGACGAAAAAGATCTGGCAAAGCACCAACTTTCTGAAGGATTTTAACACTGTATTGCAAAATGATTGGAAAGCAATGTTTTAACTGGTTCTGAAAATAAGCCTCAGCCAAATGTAGTTTTAAAATTTTTACATTTCAATACAGATACAATACATACTTTATCAAAACAATGTACAATCTGCTGGAGTATATAAAAAAAATATTCCCAGCTTAAACTGTTACAAAAATGCACCAACAATGAAAAGAGTTAGGAACTACCAGTTTTTCAAGAGTAGTCCCAGTTCAAACATGGAACACACATCCAGCATTAGAGTGGGTATTGTTTTTCTTATCTGTAAAAACATAAGAAGTTATTTTAATTGTAAGCATGTGCTTCAATATAGTTCGTTCTATATGATTTTTAAATTATTTAAAATTGACAACATGAAGAAAAAACATCTGTTATTCATGTACAGAAACATTAGACTTCAGTATCATCCATCCCTCCTCTTCACTAAAAACTTGACATTTGGCCCTGATTTAGGAAAGAGTTTAAGCAACTGAGCAATGTTTACACTGCACTGAAGTCAGTAGATACACATTTGACATACATATGTAACTAGGCACATGCTTGTATGAATTGAGGCCTACAAAAATATATATTGTAACAACATCTAAATTCTTAAGATGAAGGAGGATGAAAGATTGCACTGAAAATCTGGTTCACTACCAATGTAAAAGTTGTGCAACATAGTCTTTCATTTTGAAAAGTCTTCATCTTCAGCAAGTTCCCCTGTAAATGAGCATTAACACCCGGACTACAGTTGTAACCAAATGCCCAATTTTGCAAATGTGTTTCTGTCAGGCTACACGCACACGGTGGTAGAGGGTTTATGTTTGGCTGTTACTTCTTTAGATTTCAGAACAGCCTTGGGACCTTATAGAGGAAAGCTTTTATTGGTCCAAGCCTGGTAATATCTCTGGCTCTGCCTGTTCAGAACAAAGATGGTACAGAAAGCTGACAGAGTTCTGCTCTGTTTCTCATATCTATGCAATACAGGCTAGGTACAGCCTAAGTACTAAACAAAATTAAACTTTTTAGTGCTATCTGACCTAGTGGGAGTAACTCAGATCCCACAGAGTCTTAATTTACACCCTTGTATCTCCTCTGAAGTCAGCAAAAATATTTTTGTTTCACTGAAACAGAGTACTTGCATTTAAGTTTTACTTTTTATGCATGGTGCTTAATTTGCCACTAACACCTATGATATATACTGGCTGCCCACAGAAGATCAAGTGCTTTTCAGTACACATATGCCCAATCTCTGAAACACTGCTGTAATAAAGCAAACTAAATCCTGTTAGATTCACAAATATCTCATCATCTAAGATTTTAATACCTACAGACTTAGCACAAACCAGATACAGTATAGTATCCTAGCACAGAGAATGGTAACTAGAAATATGTTTGCATAGCAAATCTTCAAATTTCTCCTATGGAACAGATGAAGTTGACCTACAACACAAATTTCAAACATGAGAGTGCAAAGTAGTGCTTAATCCTCACTATCAGCTTCTCTGTATCTCTATAACTCTGCTCTCCTTTCCACTTTGCTAACGGTAGAGACCTTTTGGCAAAATAAAGCAGTTATTTGCCTTCCTTTCCAAGGAAGTTAGTGGCAGTTATTAAGAGGGGAAACCCCCACTAGTCTCTCACTTAATTCTTTTTTGCTGAAAGAGAAAGAACATCCCAACCCTTGGTTGCCTCTATCAAGTGCCTCTGTCCATGACTTATCCATTCTTCTTGGTCCATATATACTCTTCCACAAAACCAACACTTAAACATACACTGAAGTGTTTCAGCTGGTGAAGTTTCCACTACCTGGTAGTTGTTTTTATGGGTCTTTTTTAGTTTCATTTTTAGCATACTCTGCTTTTTTGCTTGGTTTCCTGTCTCAGCATTCTGAAGAGTAAGACGCTTTCGGTAACGTCTGACACCAAGACAACTACTTGTCCTTTCTGATAGAACTACTTTCAGAACTTGACCTTTATACTTGTTGATAGTCTTCATGACATTAATTATCTCTGGTGAGTCAACATCAGGATGGTTTAGTACCACAACAGGCTGGTTACGACGAGGGCATTTTATCAACTGATTCATTCTCAGAGGGACAAGCCGAAGACGCCTTGCTGTCAACAGATATGACATGTCAGAACTTGAACTGGTTTCTGACTGAGTTCTTGTTTTCCTCTTAGGAAGTTCCCTGAAGCGTGCATGTTTCGTCTTAATTTTGGGACCTAGTTGTCTTTTTGAATAGGGTTTGCTTTGTTTACTCCCATCACTGCTTTTCTGAAACAGTACACCAGTTTGCTTGCTATTATTTTTAACACTTGCCTCTCGTCTTGGTCTTTGCCTGAGTGATACACTTTGGGACTGAGCGTTCGGTTCACTCTGATTAGGCAAACATGGCAAACTACTGCTAAGTGTCTCAGAAACACTGACAGGAACCGGACGAGGCAGAAACATTTCATTGCAATACACAGAAGGAGCTGATGCTTCACTCCTGTTTTCTAGTCCATTTGAGTTTTGACTGCTAGTAGCATTCAGCACCCTCAGCATTGTCCCTTTGGGGATAAACACTGGAGTAGCGATATGGGAATTTTTAGTTACCCTGCTTTTAGATGTTCTTGCAAAGGTAAGCAACTGATCTTTACTGTGTTCTTCATTACCAATCACACTGCTTCCACCATGCACTTGAGGCAAAGACGCAGACTGTTCCACCTCAGGGGCAGGAACAACTTTCTCACAGCTTGCTGAATTTTCTTGAGGGAAAAGCACCTTTTTGGTAGAAGCTTGACATCTTGAAGGCATGGATTTCATGTTAGATTCAGCAGTGGACATGAGCTGAGCGATCTTTCTACACAGCAACGTTGCGGACTTTTTATTACATGTTGTATCATCCCATCTGACGCCCTCTGGAACATTTTCAGCCCCAGAGCTAAGAGAAAATACAGACGAAATAACAGGTCCTTCAAGAGGGTTGCCTTTATCTTCCATCTTCTGTAGTTCTAATGATTCCAGAAGAAGATTGTTCTTTTGATGTATGGTTTCAGCTCTCTTTACTTTGCTAAAGCCAGAAGTCATGTCCTCACTAGGTGGAGTTTTAGTGACATGTAAGTTTTTTCCTGCTTCAGATGACATAATACATTTTTCATCAAAACCCTTACCAACTAAAGGTGTTTCTGTAGAGCTGACTGGAAGACTCCTACATTCTTTGTCATCCCTCTTTAGAGGCAATATATCCTTTTGTTTAAAGACCTCAAAGGAAGAGGAATTTTTGCCCTCCTGAGGAGCCTCTACTGAAATGTTCTTGGAACTTTTATCTTCAGAAATAGCAGCATATTTTTGAGCGGGTATATCCACAGCTTCTTCATAACAATACAAGTCATAATGTAAGTTATTTTTTCCATCTACTTCCCACCTTAAGGATTTAAGATCACTTTTTTTTTCAGTACTATTCATCACCAGAGATGGAGAACAAAGTTCTATAACACCTGAATGGACATCAATACCCTTCACCAAATGAAAGCATAATTTTGATGCATCTTCCCTCTGTATAGATACAGAGTCACAGTCTGAGAGTTGAGAATCAGAAAAACAAAGACATTCAGAATTCTTTTCGTAAGTACTATCCAAATTAAGCTGGTTACTAACACTGGATAATTTGTCTACATTCACTTCCATGGTTAGTAATTCATTCTGAGATACAGAAGATTGTTTTTTTCCTTCTGCAGATCGTTCTATACCTTGATTCTCAAGTTCCTCTTCAGCACCATTCACAGGTTTGTACATTGATTCTTTCATAGGAATTAGTTTAAGAACCAACTGTTGTGCTCCATTCACTATTTTAATTTCTACTATCTGAGCTAAACAGTTAGAAGGAACTACAAGTTCAGACGGTGCAATTACTGTTAAAGGCATCCCAGGTTGTAAAGGCTCCGTTTTTGGAGAATAAACCTCAACTTCAAAACTTTGATTCTCACATACGCTTATTTCAGATGGCTGCAGTATTGTTTTATCCTGGACCAATGCTGTGACTATGCTACAGTCTACATCATGAGATGAACAGACTGTTTTATTTACTTTATCTGGAATCTCACAAACCATATTTGAAGATGAATTTGAAAGTTTATTCTGAAAAGGAATTTTATCATATTTCTGCTTTTCAAATAAAGTGCTTTGACTTCGCTTCTTTTGCTTGTGGTTTACAATACTATTTGACAGACGTTTTGTGGGTATTTCATGTACTCTTCTCGTATGTTTTACTATATAGTCATGTCTAACAGCACCGTATTCACAGTATTCACACTGATACGGAAAAGTTCCAGTGTGTTTCACCAAATGCCTCTGGAATTCTCCTTTGGTGTAGGATACGTAACTACAGTGGGAACAAATAAATTTAATTTCTTCATGTTGACCTACATGCTTTTTATACTGTAAAGGATCCTTTGTTGAAAATCTACACTTGTCACAGTAGTATTTACCTGGCAGAAAGTTTTTAACTCTAAATGTTTTCTGGGTTTTACTTGGAGGCTTTTTTCCATGTTTTTCGAAGTCCAGAGCATTGGCACCCTCAGGAACAAAATGGAAAGCTGGTGGTGTTATATGAATGCACTTCTTGCAGATGAAATTTTTGTCTTGAGTCCACCCAAGCTTCTTATGCTTTTCTCTATCTTGCACTGAAAATTTCTGAAAAATTCTGCATTTTGTACAGCTTATCAGTGAAAACTTATTGTTCTCAGCCTCAGTCCCTTGGTAACAGCAGTTCTGGTCATCATCCCTTTTTGATGGATGCGTTTTATCCTCAGAATATTGCTTTGGGGATGTCGTTAAGGAATTATTTTTATCATTAACTTGGCCAGGGTACAATCTTGGTAAAATTTCCCTCATTTTTTTCAACTGCATTTCAGAAGATGTGACTCTGCACCAGTTTTGTCAAACAGAGCAGCAACAGACAGAACGTTTTCTTGCTATTAGTCTTCTGTATTCTGCTTATCAATCAATCATTCAGGCCACCAATCTGCAGAACATACATTTTGGTAGAAACGGTGCTCAAGGAACTGCATCCATATTATATTCCATGTTCTTATTTTATTCACTTGACTTGCAGCACTAAAGAATAAAACGCAGAAGATTAAGTCAGTTACGATTCACTGATCACTGAAATAACAATGAACTAATAATTAAACTATTAGTAGACTACAGCTGAATTACAGAGTGCAAATCTACTGTTAATATACCACTGATTGTATCCTGCACATATAACCATTAACTCTAAGCAAAACATACCCAATCAAATAATCCTTTAATGTTTACTCTTATTCAAAGTGTTCATAAATTTATAAAATTATCTGCTATGCATCAAAACCTAAAGAGTTCATGATATTTATTCCATGTCGTGAAAAATTTTACATTTAAGAAATGTATCTAAAAGCCTAACAAGAAAGACACTTGGTAGCAGAACTGAGCAGCAGAGTATGATTACAGTTCATATGCAGCCCTTAACGCAGGAAGTTATATTATGAAACACTGCAAACGCCACTCATTTGTGAATCCCAGAAGGAAAAAGGAGAGTGACTACAACAGTTACTAGAACTACGCAATTATGAGTTTGTTTTTAAATATAAGGATTTTTAAGTTAGCATGGAAACTCCTGAAGTACAGAAGGAAGTTCTTCTCTAATCAGTGCCAATATTTCAGATCCAAACAGTCTTGGAACACTAATTCATAACCAGATGTCATTTATACTTCACATGTTCTCAAAGTAATGAAGTAAAAACAATCTGCGGCTGCATAATTAATTACTTTCACCTCTGTTAATATCACAGTGTAATCACTTCTATATATGTGGACAAGCATATAAATAATTCACTTCATCCTGATAATACAGAATGTGTCAATCAAGCAAAATAAACAATGCAACAGAAGGCAGAGGGAGAACAGTAATATCAGTGTAAAACCACCACATTAACTTGTGCAACATATTTGGCCCCACAGGTTCCAGAGCTCTTACCATCTCTTTTACATATTTAACATGAATAAGATTTCAGCCTTTAAGCTTTTGCCAAGACTATAAGACCACTGTTACTTGGAAAATAAACAACTAAATTAGCCTTTTGAGACATACATAAAACAAAATAAAGTCCAAAGCTAACAGTAACAAGTAAAATCTATTCAACATCTTTCCTTCCAAACATTCTTACTTACAGACATACTGTTGTACGGATCTGCATTCACATACAGACCTTATTTCATAAGATTATTTCTAGAGTCCTTTAGATTTCAAAACATCCTACAGAATGTTCTGCTTCTGAAATCCAGTTCCTCTCCAAGTCTAACTACAGAGAGCAGTATCTGATTTGGGCTCCAAAAGCACAGTGCTGAGATCACCCAAGTAGCATCCTATTACAATAGTCCTACATGAATGAGGAAAAGTTTACACTATGGTACATCTCCACAGTGGCTTCAAAGGAGTAAGCATCTGATCCAGAAAGTTTTTCTTGCATCACTCTCTGATTCATCTGCCAATATCCCTAGCTGCTATAGGAACACGGTCCTAAAGATGGGGCTCCGCAAAGAGCATGTATGCTGATTAAACCTCAAACAACAGTAAAAATAAGTTAGAAAACTCATTAGAGACAACATAATGGGCTTTTCGCTCTAGCAGATGGATGGCTGCACACTTGTAAAACTTCTCAGTAGGTAGTTCTTAGGACTGTAGTAATCTCTTCTCATTGCAATGCAGGCAGCTGTACATCCCATGTGAAAAACCTCTATATCCCAATATGAAAAACAAATCAGTGGCAGCCTCCCAGAAAGCACGAAAGTATACACAACTGCTGTATCATGACCTGAAGATACTCTTTTTTTTTTTAAGGGATTCTAATATTGGTAACATTATGCCCTGTATTATCCAGATTCTAAAGAAGAAAGTAAAACAAGTGTTTCTGGTAGTGTCAGATGAACCATTCTTCCCCTGCTAATACCACTACTTAGACTTCGGATGAATCTTGTTGACACACAATTGTGATTGCAGGAGATCCAGTGTTTTATTTAATGAGAAAGATAATAGATCTTGATAAGCTCAAGATCCAGACCAAAGATCTTTAAAGATTTCTACACAGCTTTAAGAAAGAACTAAAATTGCATTTGATGGAAAGGGTGACATTAGATAAATACTTTTTTTTCTTGCTGTTAACCACTACCTGTTGATACTGAAACTGCACTCTATATGAACTGACCAAAAGATAAGCATAGAGCACTTTCTGCCATCAACATCCTTGACTACAAAAAATAGTATTAAAGACACAGACAGTCTTCTTATGTTTTTTAACACTGTAAACTTCACCTTATAGGATATGAAAAAGGATCCACCACCTTTAAAGAACAAGGAAGTACAAGAAACACTGTCAAACATTTTAAGAATGCTTCAATTTACCAGACAGATCTGGGTTGCTCAGTCCAAGAGGACACTAGAAAAATTTACCAGAGATAATTCAAAGAACAGGCTAAACATTCCTAACTCAAACAGCTTTATATATGAAAGTGAAAACAATTAGGCATATAACCCCAAAACCAAGCTTTCATTCAGCCCTGTGACAAATACCATGTTGCTAGAATCCAGGTTTCAAACACTGCTGGAGCTACTGTGACTGCATTTCAGATGTGTGGTAGGTTGATCCTAGCCAGCAGCCAAGCAGCCACACAGCCGCTCACCAGCTCCCCACCCCTCCCTGAGTAGGAATAGGGGAGTGAACCAGAGAAAAAGAGCAAGAAAGCTTATGGGTCAGGACAAAGGCAGTTTAATAGGTGAAGGAAAGAGGTGGGGAGATGACACAAAGGAAATCACTCACCACCTTCCACAAGCAGACTGATGCCTGGCCAGCCTCTAAGCAACAGCCACCTTGGAAGCCAACGCCCCTCTCCCCTTCCTCTTCCAGTTTTCATTGCTAAGCATGACATTAATATGGTATGGACTATTCCCTTGACCAATTCTTGTCAGCTGTCCCAGCGGTATGTCCCCCAGTCTTTTGCCCACCCCATGCCTACTCACTGCAGCAGAGGCGGGGGGAGGGGGGAGAAAACCTTGACATTGTGCAAACACTGCTCAGCAACAGGCAAAACACTGTTGTGTTATCAACACTGTTTTAGCCACAGATGCAGGGAGGAGGAGGGGGAAATTCCCCTGAAGATTTGTTTTGATATTTAAAAGAAGATTTAATTAAAAGATACATACTCGATTTTTCAAGTTACAATCAAATGCAGAGCACACAGAACAATCCAAAGATACCATTAAAGGAAGACCTGAAAAGTTTACATGGAGTCTGACTGTCAAACAAAAGAACAGGATAGATGAAGAATAAAGTAAGAGATACTACGAGTGTTAAAAGCAATTCCAGTCACTGTCTTTACAGGAATGGATTCAGAAAAAAGTTTGTAAAAATACTTAAGAAATACAGTAAGGTATCCGAGTTAGGAAAAATTGGGGGGGGGGGGGGAAGTAGAGGCCCTAGTTTTGAAAAAAAATGGAAGCAGAAACTTAAGAGGCACATGGAAAAAAGGAAAACAGAAGGAAGATAAATCAAACTTTCTCACTCACTCCTCTTACCAAACACCTGCAATTCAGTGACATTAGAAAATGAGGCATTTAATAAAAGGAAACATTCCCACCTGTCACACAACACTTGTTTGTCTTCAACCTTGCTACTCAAGACACAGAGATCAACAGATCCGCAGGAGTCAAAAGGCACTCCAAACAGTGGATATCACATTCACATAAAGGTTAACAAAGACCAATTAAAAACAAGAAAAATAGACAGAAACATCCCCTGCAGCCTGACTAGGCTAAATTAATCTAGTACAAGGGTTTTTGCACTGCAGTAGATTACAGACCACTGATGTGGCCACTGTCAGACAGGAATTGCCAGTATATTCCCATTATTCTATTCTCTTGAAATTTCCATTTACTTGAAATGCATTAATACTTTGTTCATCATTTCAGAGAAAAATACTTATTTTCCAGTCTTTTAGCTCCCTCTTTAATCTCAAATTACACACTGCTATCAATGAAATGCTGTGACAAGTAGCGTGCATTTATCATGTGTGATCAAATAAGACCTTACTTCATCAAAGTGTAAACCTCTTGGACACTAAGTTCAAAGACTGCATCCAATAATCAAGGCCTCCTTTGGTATTAAAAAGCCCATATAAGTCATCTCCTAAGAGAAGTTTAAACAGAATTCGAAGACACTGTGCATCACTGTATCAGGAAGATGCAGTGTGTAGAATTTGAGTCTCTGTGAAAAACTTAAATCTTTATATAAGCTTAAAATTATCTTGTTTGTATTTTACAATTATATATATGCCATATATTACCCATTTAACATCAATTGACTATCTCTGTTAAGCAGAGTTAACTGTTCTACAGACACAACTGTGTAGCTGCCAATTATCAGTCACTAATTTTAGGCCTAATGACTAAGAGACATCCAAAGTGCTTCACTCAAGTCTAACGTATTAATTGAAAGAATTGATTTTGTATTAAAAACAAATTATTCAAATACACCGAAGAAATTTTATCTAAAATTATCTCTAATAAAAAAGACATTTTGTTTCACAATAACAGCTAATCACAGTCATAACACTTTTGGTATCTGAAATTCACATGAATTTTTTTCCATCAAAATGTATGAGGAATGTTAATACAGCGAATTAAGAACAGCAAAGACCATGCACCAGGTTTTTAGAGCTTATTTTTATTATAAAATATACAGTTATTTCACTCTACAGAAAAAAAGTAATTACATTCAAAATTTTTATTACTTATAATACAAAGTTATGCAAAATAATGATTAAAAGTAAATCACTATTTTTCGAATGCATAGGTGAAAAATTGTCCAATCTACTGACATTTCTTGGTAAGAAAGCAGGTACATATATGCACTATACAGTATTCTACTGAAATGGAGGTCTGCTTCTCTGTGGCTCTAGGACCAAGGCCTAGCTTTATTTGTATCTGAAAGATACATATTTCTGACATATTCAATTGCTTGGTGGTCTTCTTGCAATAACCTAAGCAACGCATTCTCAAATAACTGCTACATCAAAAGTAGCATTTTAGAAAATGCTCAGAGATGTTTATATAGTTGTTTACCATTACATGTATGACCTCTTAAATTTATGCTGCACATTTCAGCACTTCACATAATTTATAACCATTTTAAAAAATTCTCTGTATATCCACTGCATGCTGAATAGTATTTAGCATTACTTTACTCTCAGCTTTAAGGCCTGTAAGCAATAAAGCAAGGAGGTATGGCACTGAAGAAAATGGGAGAGAAGGGGGGAAAGTCCCATTGAAAAGTACATATTCCTCCGTGCCCCATTCTCAAATCACTCATGTACACACGGAAATTGATTTCTACAGATTTAATTCCTGCTAAATTTAGCCACATACATAAGTATCTACAAAAAAAAGGCCTTGACTATAACCTTTTACCATACTAACAATGCAGAAGAGAATGCTACCAAAATCCTGTGGAATACCATTAGTCGTCTTACTGCTAAAACATACTTTTTTAATTAAACGTATGTTTAAGGATATTTTGGCTACATCTGTGATAACACTGGATCATTTATGTAGAAGATATCCAAGTAATTTTATACATCTAAATTACCTTAAGTGTCCAATGCAATACTTCTTTATGATCGATTCTCTCACAACAGTTAATGCAGGATTTAATTAAAAAAGTATTATGCCCATATACTCTAAAGAACAAAATTTACATACAAAACACAGGATGTTCTATTTTGCTCAGTAAATACAGTTACTAACCCGAAAGCTTCTTTTCTTCAGGAAGAAGGCCAAGATGATAAACCTGGACAACAGCTTTACAGTCCGGTCAGGTCTAAAGCAGCCTGATGGCGTCCACGAGACAGCAGCCAACATCAAAAAATCCCATTTCCTGGGCATCCAGCCCACCCACGCAGAAGTGCTGCCACCTCTCCGGTGAAGAGAGACCTCCCTCGCCTAGGGCCCGTTTCCAGAGGCCG
>NW_010527979.1:0-381 GCF_000687285.1 Phaethon lepturus
ATGAGGTAACGGGGGAAATCCTCCTCTTGCGGTTAGTCACTCTTAATTGCTCAGACGTTTCCAGAATTACACGTTCTACTGCCAATAACCTCCCCAGAAGTTTGCAAAATGCTATTTTAAAGCGCCGTCTCCGCCCCCAACCTCCCAGCCCAGCTTTTGGAGGAGACCTTGAGACGGAGCGTAGCATATGCTTCCCGCCTTACGCTGCGGACGGGGTGTATTTCTGGCACCGTTCAATGTCAAAACACTCCCAGTATTTTTAGTAAAATTGCTCAGTAGGCACGAGCTTCTTGCAAACCAAGGGAAAACAGAGCTCCCTTGCAAATATTCTTGGGATTCCTTGAAAGGGTACCAGGCTCTCGCTTTCCTCTCGCCGCGGCG
>NW_010527979.1:482-6213 GCF_000687285.1 Phaethon lepturus
GTACCCACTTTCCTCCGCGCCCTGTTCGTGAGGCCCCTGGCCTCGTGCACAAGCGGCTTCGAGGGGCTTCTCTGGGTTTTCTGCAAGCGATCGGATCTAAAATGCAAAGATTTTCCATGTCTTAGGAGGGAGAGGGCTGGAGGCCTTTGCAATGACTCTGAACTGGAATGCAAATATTTTTCAGTTCAACCCCTGTCTCCAGCTGGAGAGACGGAGCAAACAAACAGGCGAACAGATGAAAGCAATGTGAAGGGCACCAAAGCCGTTCCCTTCTGATGACGGTGCTGATAAAACATCTGAAGTAGGACAACGCGGCGACTGGGCGGGATCGGCTTTGGCGGGGGGGCCGCCGGGGTCTGGGCGGTATCGGCTTTGGCGGCCGTACCCCCGGTTTCGCAGGCTGCCCTTCCCCGCGGTCCAGCTGAGATCTGCCGCCTTTCGGAGCCGGGGGGCATTATCTTGCTGATTGTTTTTTAAATGAACGGTGTATGCTGGTTTTTTGAACCAGTAGTGTGGTGCCCAAGGAGGTCTGAGTGTGTAGCCCGTGTTTTCTGGAGCCTGGAAAGAGGTAGAACGGGCTTTGAGTTGCTGGTCCAGCTCAGGCACAGCAGACGCCTGATCTACCCCGGATCTACCCCATGGTGATTTAGTCCAAGTCTGTTCTTACTGTTTCAAGTTATTTCTTCAAATCAGAGTAAAACAACAAAAAAAAATTCTTCCCTGACCACGCCCCCACCAGAAACAACCACGTCTCCTTCCGGCACGTACTTTCTGCAGTTTCAGAATGTTCCTCTCCACCGCGGCCTTTGTCTCAGATTTAATGTGCCGGGTTCGGTTGGTGGGGAAGAAACGCTGAGATTTTTCCCTTATTTTTAATCCTTCAAGGGACTGTTTAGTCACGATTCAAAGTGGACTTGTATTTCTGTGTTTCGTGAAAGATGCGACTTTGTCGTTGCAAAATAACGGTATGGAGAATGTAAAAACAGAATAAATCATGAGATGGATAAAGGAAGGGGTGGAATGCTTTTATCTATTTACTTAGATGTTGTCCCCAACTATTAACATTTTATGCCACTCACATTCACTTTCAAATCTGTGAGACAAGGAAGTTGCATTGAAGGGGATGAGAAGAGATGATGCAGTGGAACATAATTAATTATTAATGTTAATATTTCCAAAGAATTTATGGTGGCTGTGGAGGGCTCTGTGCCACGTGTTTATCTCGGCAGCGTTTTCTGCTTCATGCCTGCAAACTGCAGGGTGCAAAACTCAGGTTCTGCTGTGCGCGGCTCCGCACTTAGTCTCTTGCTAAATGCGTGTTGGCAAATTGAACTCGAGGCTTTCAATGAGAGCAATGGAGAGCTTGAGCTGGTCACTGAGGTGTCAGGCATGTGTACGCAGGGCAACGGATCCCTGGGCAAAAGCTCCCGAGCCAAGATTTGTCTTCCATGGTGCAGCCACATCTTCGTATAGATGCAGGCACTCATCAGGGTTTCTGGGTTGATGACTTTGCTGATGGAAACCAGCACCATCCTAGTGAGGATAATGGGGGCAACGTGACCTTCAGGGCCAGGACCATGAGAGAGAGATCTCTTGTGAGATCCAGGGCAGTTTGTCTTGCTTCTGTCCTCTTCTCTTTGCAGTCTCCAGGACTTCAAGAAGCATAAGCATATCATAGAATCATAGAGTCATAGAATGGTTTGGGTTGGAGGGACCTTTCAAGGCCATCTAGTCCACCCCCCCTGCCATAGCAGGGACGTCTTCAGCCAGAGCAGGTTGCTCAGAGCCCCGTCCAGCCTGACCTGGGATGTTTCCAGGGATGGGGCATCTCCCACATCCCTGGGCAACATGGGGCAGGGGGTCACCACCCTCGTGGTGAAAAATTTCTTCCTTCTATCTAGTCTAATATTGAGGTTTAATTGACAGTGGGAATCTTCTAAGCTCCCCCTGAAGGAGCCATTGATGTGTACTTACAAAAGACGGAGAATCGAGATGTATTGTTACCGCTCAGCTCCCGGAGCCGCCAGTGAATTTATCTCCGACTGCGCTAGCGAGTCTTGGGAGAAGAGGAACGGATTCATATGCACATGGCCTTGCTGTCACTGCTACGCTGCAAAGGCAATTTCATCAAATCCTAATTTCATTCCTATTCTGACACTTTGATTGAGCTGTACGCCGGTGCTGTCCTGGGCTCCCACATTAGCGTGGGTTAATACAGATTTGGAGGCAGTTCTGCGCTTGCTGCTCCGCAGGATTGATGGGCTCTGCTGCGAACGGAGGTGAAAAGGACACTTCTCCATCAGCCTTCCCCAGGCATCGCTTTCCAGCCTCCTGCTGGGCTGTGTTTCAGAAAGCCGGGAAACCTGATTCACGCTTACGCCAGCTTGCTGGCATCACACGGGGGCAGACGCACGGCTCTCGGTCGGCGGAGTCGGGATGTGTGCTTGGTGGAAACCCCCAAATGTGAACGTTTGTCAGAGCCATCCGTCCGTGCATCTACAAAGCTGGGCTGGAAATACGGGGGCCTGGAGGTCCCACTCTGCAAACCTTTGCTCTTCACTTGGTTCATGACTCCACCTCAGTCAGATTATATAAATACAGCAGATGAAGTGTGCAGAGGATTTCTGGGTCTAGGTTTTTGTTTAATTTTAATATCGAGGTCTTTTGACGCCTCCGAGCATCCCCAGCCCGCAGACTTGACACCACCCTTCAGCAAAGCGCCTGCGGCGTGAGCTGGACGTAACGTGCAAAAGCGGCTTCTTTTGCCGGGTAAGCCGGCCCGTCCGTCACAGCCACCCCTCAGCCCGCCCGGTCACCCCGGCAAGAAACACGGGGACACTTCCAGCACGTGCTGAAAGTCAGGAGACTCCCACCCCGGGAGCCGCAGCACAACCACTGGCTGCGGAAAAGCTCTGGCAGGAAATTTCTTTCACTGCGTCCTCCCAGTTCGGGCCGAACAAATACCCGATCGGCGTGCTGGTGCCCAATACTTTCCTACCCAATTAGCAGAGTGCTAATTGGTGAAGGCAGCGCTGCTGCTGGAACGAAAAGCTCACTGATGCTGGGCGCTACTGGCGCTGCCTCCTGCGCCGACCAGTGCCACCGCCGCGTGCCGATAAAGCCTGGCTCAACCGTGCCCTGCGCTGCTGCCCTGTGTGCTGGAACAACGGTCGCAGGGAGACCTATTTCCAAGGGAATAACACTTAAATTTTAGTTCCCAGACGAAGCAGGCCGAGTTTTGGGCTGTAATACTTGATAGACCGTTAGAAGACTAGACTTGGTTATAGACTTGATGGCAGTCCCAGAGGGACCGTATGAGGCTTCAGTGCCGTGCAGGTCCTGTGCTGGGCTACGGCCGATTGCTGGTTAACGGTTTCGCCGTTAACATCCGGCTTTTTTATGTCCCTTCCTTGTCCGTAAGTCCCGGCCGGCCGCGCTGGGCAGCCTCTCGCCGATGCCGGTGCCTCCACGCGCACGGAGGACTGGCTTCCTTATTTCCCAGCAGCAGACGACGGCACAGATCAAGAGCCGCCCTTCTCAGCTGTGAAAGCTGTTCGCGTAATTTTAATGCCTTTTCCTTCCCTGGGTTGATTTCCCGGTGTAGAAACTCTTCCTGCAAAGAAAAGCAAAACGGCAACGGAAAAGGCTGGGGCTCTCCAGAAGTGGTGGGGCTGCGTTCGCCGTCAGGCGGGCTCGGCGATCAGGGCCAAATTACGGGTGCTGCTTCAGTCCTTTTCGTGTGGGGAACGAAAGGTATCATCAAAATGCAGTTTGGCATCCGGGCACAGGCAGGGACCGCTCCTCCCTGCAGGGCAAAACGCCCTCGTCAGAGAAACGGTGGAGGGGAGGTAGTTTCGCACCATGGCAGCGGCTCCGGGGGGAGCTCTCGGCGAAAACCAGCCGGAGCCCATGGCTAGAGTCTGCAGGTACTGCTCGTTTCTCTCTCGCATTGAAGGCAGCCGTCGGCATTTCAGCCAGCGCCTCTGCTCTTGCAAGTCGTTTGTTTGTTTTCAGAGGAGCTCGTGATAAAGACTCATAAAAACCAGGGTTGCAAAATAGCTGGAAATTTGGCTTGCTCCTCTGTCACCCCGGCCAAAGGAAGATGCTGCAGTTCTCCGGCTAATTTAATTGAAAATGACCCGAGTGCTGGGGCTTTCCTGGGTGACCCTGGCTCAGAGGCGATGCCCGGGCTCTGCCTCACCCTCCCTTCACTCTGGCCCCGTCTCCTCCTCGGAGCTGCAAAAATCACTGTTCTCCCCTTGAAACACCCAGTGAAGAGAAGCAGCCTGGAGATCGGAGGGTCCGTGGAAACAAACACCAGGAGCTTTTTGGTTTTTTAAAGCTCTTAACTGTTGTTGGTATAATCTTACTGTTCTCTGCAGTGTAAAAGGTCAGAAGTTTGCTCCCGAGCAGTGGTTGGGATAAACAGAATCCAGCCCGGCACGGGATGTTGGTGGCCACCGGCTTTGCACTTCTGTATAAATGGACTTTGTAGACAAGTTTTCCAGACGGGGAAAGAGAGACACAAGTCAGCAGAATGAAAACCCAGGATGAAATGCTTTGGATTTGAAGGAAAATCCCCACCGAAGCATCTCACGATTCCCAGCCAGCAACTGATGAAAATCTCTTTAGTTTCATCTTCCTTTTGTTTGCAACCCAGATCTTGCTGTTGTTACCAAAACAGCCACCTTCTGTGGAAACTTCCTTTGCCAGATAAGAAACCAGGAAAAGGAGAAAAGTTCAAGCAGGGAAACGTCAGCAGACTCCGCTGCTCATTCTCGCTGCGTTTGCAGCTTGCTCTCGGCAAACCGGGACCGAGGGACGCACCGGCCATTAATTTCAAGAATTCAAACCCAATTGTGATTTCCCAGAAGGAGATGAAAAATCTCGAGGTAGGACCACGCTCACCATGCCCGCGTGCCCAGCGGCACGGGCGGCACTGAGATGCGATGCAGCGCCCGCGTTGCGGATGTCCCCGAGAGATAGGCACAGCAGATCTTTCCAGATGAAGTGATTTCTTTCCTCAGGCTTGCCTGAAATAATCAATAATAAAACGATCCAGCAGAATGATTTATTGTCATCACTAAAGCAAGGAGGGGCTGAACGGAGGAGCTGCGTGTGGCGGCTGCCGGGGTGGCTCCGGGGAGCTCGGCTGCGGGGACTTGGCGCAGGGGCGAGCAGAGCCCCTGTTTGCACCCTGGGGTTTTTGGGCGTACCCCAAATTGGGAAGGAGGCAAAGTCTGTCGCTCGTGCAGGATTCGTTTACGGGCCAGGGGCGTTCGTGGGAGTAAAATGCTTGAAAAGACCAGGGCTGTCCGCGACCGGTACGTGCAGCGGGTAGCGCCTTTGTCCGCTCGTGTTGTGGTTTTAAGGCGACGCGGGAGCCTGTTCTGCCCTGCTACCCCCAGGAGGCTCAGCCCCTGCCCTGGGAGGTTCCTGACTCTTTTCCCTCTGCCCAAAACATGATCATCACTGCCCGCTGTCCAAGCCACAGGGCTCGCATGTGCCAGGCTTCTTATGCCGAAAAAAAAACCCCAAAAAACAAAAAAACAGAAATTTTGGAGTTTCACCTGGTAAAAACCTGCCTGGAAGCAAGTTTCTCGTGCAGCCAGTGGCTCAGCCCGGTGCTTGGCCTTTCCGGCACAGCCTCACCTTTCCTGGCATTGGGGATGCCGCGGGTTTCCCGTACCGCCTGCGTTTTTATGGCTGGGGGGGTTTTCTGCCCCGGCAT
>NW_010527979.1:6244-8144 GCF_000687285.1 Phaethon lepturus
GGGGTTTTCCTGCCCCGGCATGAGCTGGGGTCCCGTGGGGTCAAGCACCCACGGACGGGAGCAGCTCCCCTTGCTCCCGGCTCCCCGTGGGGTGCAGCCTTGCCTAAGCGTTTGCAGGCTGAAGGTGTCGAACAGACTTATATTGGTTCCTCAAAGCTGCACGTAGTTATGCTCAGCAGCATTCCAAGCTCTGATATGTGTTTTTATTGCAGCTTATTAAAGCATCAGTGGTTGAAAGTTTATTTTTGATGTATTTTATTGCATGGTGATTTACAATAAGCTCTTAAAGAATGCGTAGTCATTGCTTCTAATAATCATTTAATACATATTCATAAAGCATTTCTAAATGGTGCCTTCATTCAGGATATTTTATTGGAAGCGACACACAGGCTGGAGTCTTCCGAGCTGCGCGAGACCGATGCAACATCTGATAAAGAGAAATCATTTTTCGCTTATCGCACGGTGCACTGCTGTGAACCTCCAGGTAACCTTTAACTTCTTCGGAAATGCAGTTCTCCGGGGCGGGGAGGGGAGGGAAAAAGAAAAGAAAAAAGCTGTGTTTAAGTGTCTCGGGGGTCAGGCAGCTTCAGCCAGCGCTTTGCGTTGAAACGTGGGGCAGCTGATCTGTGGGGATGGAAAACGCGTCGGCTGGATGCCCCGAAGAGTTAAAATAACTTCAGGCAGAGTTAAAATAACTTGGGTTTGGTTGGTCTGTTGAAGTGTTTTCTCGACTGTTGAGTGTGCAAGTGTTGGTGGCGGCAGTAGGATCACCAACAATGGCACAAACATTTATCTGGCTGAAAACTGAATCTCTAATTACAGAGAGAATCCCTGAGACTTTCAAATAGGAGGAACCTTGGAGGAAGCCACTGTCATACAGGCAGGCTGCCCTGCTACCCAAATGTCAGCAGCGGGGATCACACTTTGTTTGAAACCCTGGTGTAACCCCAAAATCGAGCTTTCTCGTAGCGGTGCTTGGTCCTGGTGGTGACCGTGGTGCGTTGTAATGCGATTTTATCGTATGTTTGGACAAATCCAGGGAGAAGAGATGGGCTAAATGACTTTGATGGTCTGGTCCCAGACTGGTAAATTTAGGTGGGGACAAGGGGGAAGGGCACCACTTTTGGGGAGCAAATTGCTGACATTTAAGCAATTTGGTAGATTGATGATACCTAGGCTTTACTTACTTCTTCTCCATCGAGCTCAAAGCACTTTGGAAAAAGAGGTTGTTTGCTTCCTCCTGGTTGTAGAGATGGGGAAACCAAGACACAAAATGGCAAAGTGTTTTTCCCAAACATCACTCTAAAGCAGAGCCCCGCCGGCTGCGTCCCGTGCTGGTCCTGTGCCGGTCGACTCTTAATTCCCCGTACAGAGAAAGGCAGCAGCGCTGGGCGGAAGCCAAATGCATTCCGGACAAAGTTACGCGGGTGGGTGCTTGTTCTGGTAAACGCTAAGTTGGTAGAAATCAGGTTTCTTTACGAAGTGAATGAAAAGACAAGGAGAAATTTGCAGTGAAATACTCAGGGCTCAATACTTTGCTCAGCTTGGATGGAAATCCTGCATTTCCTTCTCTGACTCTGGGCACGGGGTGCTGGGTTAATGCGTGCTGGGCGGGTGGTTCCATTGGCTTTGGGTGACTTCAGCGCGTGACCGGCACGCATGCAGCCGTCGCCAGTCCCCGGACATGGGAAACTTCCTTTGCTTTAGGTATCCTGCTCTTCCCGATGTGCTAATAAGGAATAACGAAACCTTTAACGGGATGCTGGGGAAAGATTCGTCCTTGGAGGTCTTTACCTCTCTCTGTAGAGAGGATTTGGTCCTTTTTGCTGGTGTCCGTTTGCAGGGAGAGGGTGGACTGCGCCAGTTTGGGTGTTTCGGTCCGGGCTGGAAGGACCTCCCA
>NW_010527980.1:0-9309 GCF_000687285.1 Phaethon lepturus
CAGTTTTGGGTCCCTCACTACAAGAAGGGTGCTGAGGCGCCCCCTCCAAGCCTTCATAAGGGCAAGTCAAGCTGCAAACTAATTCCCTCAAGTTGTCCCTGTCATACAAGCACAAACCTTCTCAGCGCTGAGTACACATAGGCTCTCAACAGTACATCCTAATGACAAGAGGCAAAATGAACCTCCCCTGCCTTAATTCCTCCAGCTCCCTGCAAAGCACAGGATTCACTAACAAAACTGATGCACACACATAGATCTAGAGTTTCACCCAGTGGCCCTGGGCCTTACTAATGAACAGCTTATGCATTGATATCCTACTTCCTCCCACCCAAGCTTCTGAACCGAAAAAGAAAAGCCCACTGCTGCTGAGAAGTATGTTGTGCTCCAAGGCACAGGAGCCACAGGCAGGGTCACACTCAAAAGCTAGCTTTGCTATCACTGCTGAAGACACAAGTTGATTAATTGCAGGTTTTATTTCTTCTTCTCTGTTTTGTCCAATTATTATTTGGTATGTTAGAAAAATCAGAAGAAAAAGACAACTCCAAACAAGCCACTATGTTTTGGTGTAAGCAGTGGTTTGTTTATGCTGCACAACAAACATACCATTGGTATTTATTTAAATATGCATTTCTACAACATATGGTTTCCAGGTGTTTCACTACATCTTTCAAGAGAGACCTAGTGACAAACATCTGGCTCTTTCTGAAATGACAATAAGCTTTGAATGTTTGCCTGGGTAATTCCCAAGGCGCAACTGCAGAAGTATTTGGGACCTGGATCTGAAGACCTTAGAGTTCAGATCTCAAACTAGTATAACTCACTCAGCTGGAGCAGTTTTTTGTTTACTCAAGCTCAGCCCCAAATACATTCTTTCCTTTTTTGTGATTAGTGGAGGATATATGACTCTGAAAGGGTAAGTACAATTTTACCAAGCTTTGCAAAAGGAAGAGTGCGTAGACTGAAAGGGGTAGAAATATCAGAACATAAAGGGTGTTTTGCTTTGTTTATGAACTGGTAACTACTGTGTTGCTTGTCTTTCCTCTTACATATGGGTTCCAGTCTAGCTTGCCTGCAGTTATTACACAGCCATAACAGACGGATGAACCCTGTGGACCGGAACCAGAGATAGTTCTGCTATGTTTTACCAATACCATTTGCACAAACAGGTAGTCTAGGAAACAGATGTGCAAGTTCATCTTCTAATTTGCAGTACAAGAATGCAGTTTGTCATTTAAACATTGTATGTCTACAAAGTGGCATGAACATTGTGCATCTGTTATTTAGAGTATATTGATAATATATGTCAGTATTAATATTCATTATCTTGATTTACATGTTTTTTCATGCAGAAAACAGACTAGGGTTCTTTTTGATTTACTTGATAACACTCCTACATTTCATGACTGGCTGCAACAAAGAGCACATTTTTAATATGCTTAATAAATTTGCGTCATCATTAGTGCTGAATATTTTATCCATGCAGACCAGGCAATGAGGAGCACATCACTAAATCCTCAACCAAATCTGATCCTTCAAAATATCAGGGTATGATTCTTCAAGCTATGTCAAGGCAGAACTTACTTGAGATTGATTAATCAAAGACAGATGTTATGTCACAAAATGTAAGTGTTATACTGGCCCTCATTTTTTAGGGAAAGCAAGAACATGGTAAAATTTAATAAGATTTAAATTTCCTGCTAAATTAGGATCTATCTAAGCATCTCTTGTGGGTTGTTTCCTAGGTAGGTATTTTTTGGGGTTTTGGGTGGGTTCTTTGTTTGATTAGTTGTTTTTTCCCCTCTCTCCAGCTTTATTTGAGCTCTTTTTGATAGCAGGCAAAACATCCAAGGAAGCTTTGGCAACCGAGTTGACTGTGCTAGAAGTTTTTATTACTGTTAGTTACCAGGGTAAAAGGAGTCACCTCACGTAAAAAATTGATACCTGTAGAAACTGCAAGGTCCCATCACACAGGAAAAAGGCTGCACTCAGCTCCACACTTGGTCAGTGCATGAAATCCATGTTCTAAGCCTGCTTCCAGTGCAAGCAGACCTCCTGCTGCAATCAAACTGTAAAAAGATACTGCTTCCTACACAAATAGCTGAGTGTGCAAACTCATTCTTCCTTCCCCCGCCCAGACACCCTCCAGCATCTATACACAGAGCAGCCAGTGGTTCATATGTTTGCAGAAGTGAAAAAGAAAAAAAATAAGAGACAAGAAAATGCCACTGTTACAATGTCACTAAATGCTCATGGGAGATAATGTAGCAGCATTTATCAAGCTCTGATATTCAGTCAAGAAAAGTGACTTACTTGCACTGAGCAACTGAAGCACCATATTTATAGATAAAAGCATTTCAAATAGTCCTTTTCAAGTTCCCCTTTCCCACAAAACTGCTGGTTAAAATGTGCTTAATGAGACTTTCTTTCCCCTCACTTTGTCAGTTCTTCTCTCATATAGATTTGCTTCTCCTACCTATGTCAGCTAAACAACCCTAATCTGCTGTTGCAGATTACACTGTGTCACTAAGCCACAAGTTATGAACTTACTAATGTGGCTCAGCAGGTAGAAAATAAACACGATTTGAGAACAGCCCATCTGCAAGACAGAAGTAAGGAACCAGCATAAAATGTGGCAGAGAATAATGAATACAATAACAGACATATCCTGGAAATGCCCCTCAAAGGAAGTAAGCAAATACTGACAATCTTTCAAGTCTCCTGTTGCAAGAACTCTCTAGTCTGTGAAGACTTTCTTCTCTAAACACATCAACAATACTCAAGATGACATAGGTGGCTATAGCTCTGGTCTGTAGAGAGGGCATTCTTACATAGCAGGGAGTCGGAAAATTGCATGCAGAAACATAAATACGTGAGGCTTCAAAGCATCTATACTATTTGTAACCACATAGCTGAAGTCAACTCACAGCCAAGACTTTTCAAACAGGATTCAAGGGAGCAAAAGATGTCTAACAGAGTTCATCTGGCTAATATTGCAAGGTTGTATTCAGATATGATCCTCAATCTACATCCATCTCTCCCCTGAGGCTTCTGTCCCTAGAGTAGCTGCAAGAGAAAAGAACACATTCCTGTTGGCTGTTGCTCCTTTTCAGTATCTGACATACTAATGCAAACCCCCCTCCAACAGTAAGTGTTTTCACTAAAACACTCACGTGTGTAATGCTGATTATGGGGATACCCAACACACAGACATAACACAGTGGTACTTAGACCTTAGTACCAAGTACTCTGGTCTACCTTAGCCCAGTATCTTGTCTCCAGGAGAGACAAGACAGCAGAAGAGTGTGAGAACACAGTAAGGACAGCGAATTCTTTATTCCATGGCACAAAATGGTGAAATAAGTGAAGGTTATACCTATACTGAGAGGTGGAGATGCTCTGACGGATCTGATTCTTCTCTGGCTTGCATACTCAATTTACCTTCTTGAAAGGACAGAGTTGCACAGTGATGTGCATGGGTGGTATTGGAAGGTGGAGATGAGTAAACTGATAGAGGGGTTAAAACACTAGTTCAAGGTTAACAAAAAGGCCCTGAAAAAGCTAGAAACAGAGCCTTGGAGTTCAGAGAATTTTTATCTTGCTGTGACCTCTGTAATATTTATCACCTGGTAATCTTCAAAATATTGTAGATGCCAGTTAGCTAAATCTATTCAAAGCTCTCCAGGGGAAGAAAAAAAAAAAAAGACAACTATTAACATCCTCTGGTTTACACATGGGAAGTTCAAGTTAGATCTATATGAGGCATAGATATTTTTCAGAGTCCTTGAGATTCCTTTGTGACATATGTGCTAAAGCTTCCTTACTGCAGAAGCCAGAAGCAGGGAAGGACAGGCTGGAACTGTTAAACACTCCTGAACTGGGGAGCTCAGAGTTCAGGCACAATGTTGGAGAGTATCATCAATAACTTCCAGAACTAATAGAGCAACAGATTGCTATTTAGAACATAAATGCTCTCAAACCAAGCAAATTCTACATCTTCCTACTTTTTGGCTGAAAAGCAAAGTTTAATTACTGCTATTTTTACAGCAAGTTCCATGAAACTACTCATTTCTGACCAAATACAGAGCTGTTAGAAGGCAAAGAGGTGAATGGCAGCACTCATTGCTTGTCAGCCTCTCAAGACACTGAAGGGAAAGTGTCCTGCACGCACATCTTTCCAGAGCATCATATTTACACACACAGAAAAAAGATTAGTCCTCCCCCACAGCTGTCTGCAGCTCATGGATACCATAGTCACTGTTATGACATTTTTATTTATTGGAAACGTAAGCTTATCTTACTCCAGTAGTAAAAAAAAAAAAAAAAAGTCTTCTCTAACTCTCACAGCTTAATCCTCTTTGTGATCTGAGAGATAGCTAGGAGAGGAAGAGAAATAAATCCAATACACTCAGTTAATTGCTCAGTGACATATAATCTTTTCTCCGTTTTCTTCCTCTTCTATAAAAAGAATAACAAAAAGTAAATAAAAAGCCCTCAACTAAAACTGTGGAAAAAGTCTGCTGCGAGGATAACAGCATAATTATGTCAGGCACAGCCTGATGCAAAATCTCATTTACCATGTACAGAAGCAGCAGCCAACTTGCCATCCAAAGCTCAACGAGCACAGAGCCTTAGCACTCTAGAGGACTGTATAGATTCTCCCTGTCTCTCTTCCCTTACTGTATTTCATTCCTTCATGTCTGTTGCCAGTGGTCTCTTAATTCATTGGTAGTTTTAGAAGGGTGATCTCCATCCATTAGTGCTGCAGCCAGCTGTAGCTAACCTGGCTGAAAAATTACAAAGAAATGCCATCCTAGCAGGTAGTAGCATGTTTATAAAGAAGACAGATTCATATCTTGTAGGCGATGGCGTAGTTGTGTTATAGATGGTTACAGTCCCATCAGTCACAAGACTGCTTAAATCACCCAACTACACCTTTGAATGACAGATGTGCTTATAACCAGCTATACCATAAATGACTCGTGTCTGCTTCTAAACAGCCCCTTATCATTCATCAACCTTTTGAGAATGCACTCTCACAGGAGGCAAAAGTGGTATTTTTTGTCATGTATTCAAGGCAGAGATTCCTCTTCAGTTGTGGGTATCTGCAGAACTACCTGTCTTTCTCTTCTATCCTTCAGAAATAGAACTTTTGACATTAGAAATCAAACCAGACATGAGATCATACTTTTTTCCATTCCTCAGCATCAAAGCTAGAGGCATGAAATAAATTAGTGCAAGATATGTTTCTCCACTTCTCTTAATTCTATTTTTTTCTACCCTTTTTAAACAAGCAGGGAGATTTAAATTAACATGTCACTTAAGCAGCCAGGAGAAGCAACAGCTAATAACCTCTGTCAGGTGCATTAAATAATAAGATATGCTCATCTTGCCATTTCTTTACATCACACTAAGAACAGAAAAGCTGTCCTGGAATCTTCACAGGGATATTTATTAGTGACCTCAAGGCATGCCTGCATGGTGGGTGAGGATCTAACAGCAGAGCCAGACTCAGGACACAGCACAACGAAACCACATGAGGTTTATGTAAGGCAACAGGATTGAAAAATGACAATGAAGTGCACTGGCAACTTTCAGAGCAGTCATGAGCACTGAAGAGCCAATCAAGAACAATGGAGCACTGCAAAGATAAGTGGGTTGATTTTAGCTATCCTGGTTCTCTTTCAACATTTCCCAGTCCAAAGCATTTTCCCAGGGATTATGGATGGCTGGCCACACAACTGTAACCAATTCCTCACAAGTGACATATGCCAAGTGAACCTGAAGCTGATGGGTTCAAAGTAAGACAGGTGGATCTTCAAATAACCTATGGAACTCCTTACTCTAAAATGTCACAGGTACCAAAAATTTTAACACACTCCAAGACATATTAAGACGTTTATATCATGGGATATTAATCCCCTGATATATCCTAAAACAAACAAAAAAAAATTACTCAGACCCTGGTAGACCTTAAACTGAAAGTTGAAGAAGGACCCTAAACATCAACCCTAAGAATAAATGCTAGGAGAAAGTGTCAGATACAATAAATCTATTCATACATTTTTTTCTTAGACTGCTTTTTTGATAATAGGATACTGGGTTAGAGGAAACAATCAGGCCATTACTATGTTGTTAATCATGTTCTGACATTAGGACTGTCTGAAGTCCAGAAAAGTGCACCACAGGCACTAGCTCTAGGATTGCTACATTTCTAAAGCCTCAGCTTCTGGTACATCCTTCAGTGATATCCCCACAGTCCCTTCTCTTTTAATCAGGGTAAAATTTATGTCATTGTGGCATGCTCTATAGAAACCATGTTCCGAAACAAACAACAGCATAAGGTCATCAGCACAATGTTCTGCCCATGTTCATACATCTCAACAAGTGTGTTTTCCACTCTGATGTCGCTGTCCTATTTTCAGTCCTAAATCAGTATCTCGACATAATCTTGCTTTGCATCACATGAGTAAAGTAGTTCTTCAGCACTGTCAGCAACTGCAAAGGAGGTTTCTCCACATGCTGAAACACCATACCTTCCTCATTGACTCATGAAACAGATTAATATTTCTCAGGGTGAAATGACCAAAGGTAGTAAGAGGAAATAAAACCACGAGGGACATGTGAAGTAAACACTCCTTAGATCCATTTTTCAGAGAGACAAAACGAGGTACCATCTGCTCTCATTGAATCCAAATAACGGCCTTAAGAAATAGACCATGGCCCAACTCTTTCTTTTGGTTCACAGTGTGCATGATATGCTTTGAAATTGTGAAAGTATCAAGGCATTCCCTATAAATCAGTCTAGTAGTTAGCATTACACAAGTGGAAATCAATTATCTAGTACTAATACTATCAGTTCTGAATAAACAGATATTGAACACTTGCTCGTATGACCCTAGTCTTAGTGGCACTGATGTTTCATAAGGATCGTTTGAGCAGTAGATAGCCATGAGATCCTTTATTATAAACAAGGACTTAAGGTTATTGAGTTCTCCTAAAAATGAACCAATTGGTTGATTTGATTCTGAATAAGATGGGAAAGGGGAAATCAAATGATGTACATTATCTAGCTGAAACAAGACAATCAGACTTCAGCCTCTTTGTCCTTGAATATGAAAGAATAGAAGTGAGAGAGAGAGAGGGCTTAGCTACAAACCTTTCAGCACATGTAAAAAATCCAATTAAATTCAATAAAAGAATTGTATCAGGCTCTTCTTATTTAAGTAAGGTGGTAATTATTAACTCAATTTATCTCCATACCTCCAAAGAGAGCTCTCTGTGATGCTTCCCAGGTTGTAGTCATACAGCTTTGTCAGAATTAGAATCACCTGAAGGCAAAAGAAGAAATCATGGTTAGTCTCAAACAATTACAATCTCATAGAACTAAAATGACCCCAGGGAGGGTTTAGGATTCCTTTAATGGGTGCTTAACATAATTGAATGAATTGTTAAAAGCATTTGCCTAAACTGACATGGGAATTACTTGCGGAGATGCATGTTGAGCCAGTCAGACCTTTTCTTGCTCAACTCCTCTGCATGATACTGCCAACAAGTTCTTCCCTTAGCCCCAGGAGACAGAGTGCAGTGGAAAGGAGGTGGCATGCTAGACACAGTGTTTCAGGATACAAGATGAGATCTGCTGTATGCCCTAGCAATAGTGATTGCTTTCTGCTCTGCTTCACAAGCACTGAAAGTACCGGTGTTCTTCACAGCTGTGTTGCACAGATAACCCACTGGCCTGTCTCCAGTGAAATTCTTTTTGGTTGTAGCAGATGATAAGACACACAAGCAAACGATCACCAGTTTTGGCCTGAGAGACTCAGATTGGACATCAGGAAAAAAATCTCCGTAAGAAAATAGTTCAACTCTGGTACAGGCTACACATAACATCTGTACAGACTCCATCCTTGGAGGTTTTAAAGATTTGGCTAGACAAAGTCATAGCTGACCTGCTCTATAGCTGTTGATAACCCTGCTTTGAGTAAGAGATAGAACTAGGGACCTCCAAATGTCTCTAAAAACTGACATTTCAATGACTTCAGTGAAAAGTTTTAGATTTAGCCAGAATGGAAGTGTTTCCAGGTTTAGGAGTTTTATTAGCTCTTTTGACAAACAGCTTTTCCCTCCTGCCAAAATAGACACTTCTAGAATAAAATTATCTTACCAGGGGGAGGAAAGCAATTTTAGCAAAAAGAATTTCCAGCAAAGCATTTCACCCTGCTCTTTTGTTAATGCTTAAAAGAAAAAAAAAAAAAACTGACTTTCAAGATGATGGGCTCCTTTAACAAGATGTACATTTGGGATAAACTACCAGACCATTACTCTTGCTACTAATTTATTCTGCATTTCTCCCTGCCAGATCACTGTATATCTTATCCTTTATCCCATTAAAACCGCAGTAAATTAAAGAGGCACACCACTTCCTATCTGACAAAAACCCTGATCTATATACCTCTACTTTATTATTTTCAGCGTGGGTTCCTAAGAAATGAGGCTCAAAAATACACATACCCCTGCTCCCTTAATATCACTAACTTCAACCAATTTGGCAGAGAGGCAAAGGACTGGAAGAAATTCAGTCCCTGTAAGCTCTGTGCAAGCTGGCACCAGTTTGGCCGAGGAATAGCCACGTAGCTGCTGGCACTGGGGGAGAGGCACAGACACCAGGAACTGTCTCTTTCCAATATGTTCAGCATGTGAGAGCGGAAAAACCATGGCAATGTGGGAGCTGAGAGCCTAAGTGAGCACGTAGTTATTGCAACAGAGGAAGATACTGTGGACAGAGCACACACATCTGACAGACATCTGTTTCTACAGCACAACTCTTAAATCCCTCATAGCATGAAGAGAGGCTACCCAAAGCATTTCCTATCTGCACAAACACAAGTCATGCGTGGCTGCTGAGGAACACGAGAGGGACCTGAATAAACAGTGGTTTACCAGGGCCAACTACCACCAAAAGTTCTCCAGAAGAGCAGCCTGCTTTATTATCATCTCCCATTTTAATCCCTCACCTCCTACCATGCCCACTTACTGCTTTGTGTCCAAAATGAGAGCCTCACCCTGCTATCCATAAATAACTGGCTGCAAACTCAGGCTATTAAAATCCAAACCCCACCAGGTAGAGGGCAAGAAAGGGAGGAGACGCCCCAACTTTGTATCTTGGTGACACCACACAAACGGCTCCACAGGGAAATGAAGACTGCGGAGAAGCATCTCTGGGGAGGTGCCTGGTGCCCAGGGCTGCCCCAGCCTGCCCCGCTCCCCGGCTGGGCACAGGACAGGCCCTGGCTGCAAGGCCCTGCCCTG
>NW_010527981.1:0-2725 GCF_000687285.1 Phaethon lepturus
GCGCCGGTCCCACCTCCAAAGGCTTGTTTTGGTAACACCCCTGAGCTAGCCATGGATAATTACTGCTGATGGGAGAAAAAGGACTTCGCACACCTACCCAGACATGGGCTGATTGGAAAGTCCTGCCGCTCACTGACCTGTTTTCCTGAAAGTAAAGGGCTCTGATGCAATATCGTGCTGTGAGCAACCGCATGCTGGCTCCGGACCGATTCAGCACAATTCGCAGGACTCTGCCTGCCCTGCGTAGCCGAAGGCGGCGTCACCCCTGCCAGCCCCATGTCCTCGTCTCCGGCTGGAGGTCCCGTTCACAGACCCTTTGCTTCTGGGACGTGCACCCTCGGCCGGGCCATCCTGCCGCTCAGCCACCGGCGGAACCCGTCCCGGGCCGGGAGCCGCAGGTAACGCTCCAGCCGTGCACAGCAAGGAATGGCTTGCATTTCCAAACCTCCCATATCCCCTCTCCCTGACTTCGACTCAGCACACCCCCTTATGTGTTGTAGGAATCCGGACGGCAAATTTTGGTAGGAACCTGAAATATTCGCAGTGAGCAGCACTTTTGAAATAAGATACTGCTTTTTAAATAGCACGAGAGCTCTGGTTATTTATTTACTTGTTCAGCACTCTCAATTTTTAAGCAAGACTTTATTTTGTTTTGATGTAGAATGAAACATTTCCTGATGTTTCAAAAACATTAACATTCTTCACTCATTCAGGTCTTGTGTGGCTGTTTCTTCTCCTCTGCTTTTCCATGCTGAATCCTCCTCTAGCAATAATGGAACTGGGAGAAAAGAAAGAGGGGGGGAAAATAAAGCAAACCATTACTTATTTTGTGTTTTTATTCACATGGAGCCAAAATGAAAAACATGATTTTACTGCAGAGTGCGGGGGTGTGGTGGGGGAGAGAAACATAGATTGCTCTAATCATCTTCTGAACTAGGATTTCCCCCACTTCCACCAGCTTCCAGTTCCCAAAGCCCTTGCTGAGCACGCGGTCCCCGTGCCCGCCAAGGGCTGCCGCCGGGTGCTCGTTTTTCACTCCTGCCTGCAGTGCTCCAGCCTCAGCCAAGGCGGAGAGCGCTGCCGACCCCGGCATTTAACCTTTCAGAGGTTAAAAGGGCTCCTCTGCCTCGGAGGCACATCATGCAAATCTTCCCCACTTAATGCGAGTTCTTGGCCTGGCCCTGAAATATTGAGTGGTTATAGCAGAGAAAGAGTCTGTGATGGGTGATCAATTTAAGATGGTAAACAGGCTGTCAAGGACTGTTCCAGGAAATACTTTTTTTTTTTTATTTTTGAGTCATTTTTATGTGAGAACACAAGAAGGGTAAGTAGAGAAAGCTAACAAGTGTATTCACTTGGAATTAATAACATCTGAGTGAGATACACAGGCTTCCCATTAGCCAGCAGTAGCACAGAGACATCCTGGAAGCGAGATTTTAGGGATGGATGAAGAATAACAAATGCAAATGATGTAACTATTGTAGAAAATATTGATTTTTCAAGACAGCAATCACCTGTTAGGCTGGTCATCTCCTTCCAGTTCACCAAGGCACATTCCTGTTTGGGTTGGCATTTTATTCTCAGGTCAAACCATTCTGGGCTCAGAGAAGCCAGAGCCTCAGCTGGCTCAAATCAGCAATATCCCTGTCACCACCCAAAGCCAGGGGAGTTAAGGCATTTACACCTGTGGAGTCTTCCTCAGAAGATTTGCCAAATGGTCCTAGGGCAGGCAGACAGCTGAGGAAAGGTTGTGTAACAGCAAACAGTTCATGACCTCGTGTCCCGACTCTGAAAGTTGCACCTAGCTTAGGAAAAAGTGTGTTATTTTTTTGTTTCTATCTTTTTTTTCTTCCTTTTTCCCAACACCAAGCAAATAAACGTCCACAATGGGCCTCTGAGTCTCCCCCCCCCATCCCTGGTAAATCTTCCCTCACCCAATTTCACGGGACTCAGCCCTTTCCTTGGGGCACAGCCCGTCTCTTAGGTGTGCTTCCTGGCCAGCCCTCCAGCCACTGGAAAACAAGGTCTCTCTGCTGCTTTTAACAGTATTTTCTGGTTTATCCTGGGTGTGAATTTAGTGCTTTGCCTTCCACAGGAGTTGTGTGTCGCCCAAGTTATGCCTTAGAGCTCCTGGGCCTCTCTGATCCTGCTATGGATCGGCTTAGGATGGGCAGGCTGGCAAAGCCACTCCTGTCACAGGCTTTAGCTAAATCCTGAAGACGACCTAAAACAGTTCCTAATACCCTGCCCATACTTGCTCCCATACTTTGTCTCCTGCGTATTTCTTCTCTTTGCTGTCGCTGTGACGCAGTCCAGTGAGCCTGGGATGAACGCAGCACCTAACAGCAGTGGTGGGAGTGGGACAGCCCTGCTGCCAGGTCCTCGGTCCCAGGGGGGATGATAAAATCGTGCTCGGACCAGAGGCTCCCCAGAGCCCATTACCCAGGGATGACTGCAAGTCAGAGCTGCGCCAGGCTGCAAGCTTTAGAGGCTGCTCGTTTGTGTGTCTGCATGTATTTAATAAGTCGAGGTGTTTGCTCAGTAACTGCTACAGTGAAAGCAAGCCAGCAATAATGCGATGCAATGTTCGAACATATTTAACTATTTAATATTATCACAGGGAGATTTTCTTTTCTGTTTACCCTTGAACACTCTTGCTCTTATCCTGTCACAGTTCTTTACAGAATCACAGGAATTCCTTTCCTTTCCTTTCCTTTCCTTTCCT
>NW_010527982.1:0-3214 GCF_000687285.1 Phaethon lepturus
ATATTTTTATAGAAATAGAGCTGCTACTCAGATGTTACTGGTAAACTAGAATGTCACCTTCAGCTGGTTGATGTGATGGGAAATACAAATGGGGATCCCTTCCAAATGCACTCACAGCAATACGGCGAATGCCGGGCTGTTCTGTCTTATAGCGGGTACTTTTTGTCATGAACGGGAACTTGGGTGGATCAGAGCTTCCCTCTGCTTGGATCCCCTCTAGCTGGCAGCCTGTCTCCGGCTGTCCCAAGTCAGCTTCTTGAGAATCGACTCGGTCGTGACTTTCCTTACAATATCATTTCAAGGTGGAAGGCAGGGAGAGGGAAAGGAGGGGAAAGTAGATTGCTGCTTTCGGGGTGCCTCTGTGTGGAAAGGCTCCTACCAAGGGAGAGAAAAACCTCTCTCCCAGTGGGCTCTATTCAGACCCCGTCCTGTCCCCACCCTCCGTAGGAGTGTTGTGTGTATGGAGGAGAGAGCAAAGGAGCAGCGGTGATTAAGTGATAGGGAGGGTGTTATAGGAAAAGGCAGCGTGAAAATGCGTGATTATTTATAACGCTGCTTGCTTGGGTAGTTCCATGAAACACACCTCTCTCTGTGAGGGTATGAAACTATGTGAGATTTAGGATATGCCAACCGTGGTAGAAAAGGCCTGATATTTTATTTCTTTTCCCCTCGTTTTTCAGATGACTCTCCTGATTCTTGGTTGGTCTGCAGTCTTTAATGACCTGTTGCTGCAGTGCCGCTTCCTGTTTGTACAGTATGTTGACATATTGGAAGTTTGAAAGACTGCCCTGTCTTCCCTGTAATTGATATTAAACATATATGCATATTTTATACGTATATAAATGTACGTATACAGGCTCTTTGCAGGAGACGGGCAGGGCTGAGGCAGGCTTCAGCCTTAGCCGTGGGAGCTCCCTAGGAGCGTGACTGCCTCCAGGGACGTCTCCCCCAGGGGTGGCGTGGGTGGTTCGGGGTGAGCAGGGAGCGACAGCGGGACCGCGAGAGAGGCAGGTCCGCGCCTTCCCCCAGCGCCCCACCAGCCATTCAGTAGCATCGGTGCTGCTCCGCTTTCGAAGTAACACCGGGTCTAGCTGTGCTGTTCCAGGCTGTACCGTGTGAAGTCACCTTGGCCATCGCGTCGTGACTACTCCTAGTCCAGGTTATGCGAGGGAAGCGTCTATCGCAGCCGGTTGCTGAGGAGTCTCAGGGAAGGCATGTTGTGCACGCTCGCTCGGAGAGCTTAACCTGATATTTCTTCTTAAGCAGCTAAATGTATTAGGACTGAATGTTCCTGAGATCAAGGCGGGGGATGTGAAATACAGTCATATTTCACAACAATAATCAGCTTTTTTCAAGAGCTTTCAAAAGTTGAAAATACTAATATTTTTTTATTTGACAAATTCTCAGCTGTTGTTTTTGTGTTTCTCCAAGTGTCCTCTATCTTTGCCTTCATATTTTTCCATTTGCATTTTTTCTCCTACTTAACTACTAGGTGCAGGGATGCGTGTGTGTATGTGCAAGTTTTATATATATACACTATCCAACATTGACAATCTGGCTGCAGTCTCAGTGGGTTCTAAGAGCAGAAAGTAGACAGCTCTGCTGAAGTTGCTTAAATTCATAGGAAGTTGGTATGGGTTCAGTATATAGGTGAGACACAGATTTCAACATCACATGCAGCCAACTCTGCTACAAAGTACAATGCAAACTTCTTTATTTACCCTGGGAAAGCTATATTTTTCCCTGTATACACATGCATTGTAACCTCAGCACGTGCTTCCTTTTGATTCTACTGCTCTTCCTTGCTCGTCAAATGTCTCCAATCCATGCAGTGAAGACAGGCAAGCTCCAGATTCCTGGATGTGATTAAAAGGTCACATCCTTTTGCAGTTGTTGCTATTCCGCTTCTAACCTCAGGATTGCAAGGGAGAGCAAGTCTTGAAATGTTCAGGGCCTTATTTTTTTGATCAGTATCCAGCAATATTTATCTGAATCATCTGCTACAAAACTGTATTGGAAAAGAAAATGTCTTTGGAGAATGTTTCCTCATTCAAGTTACACTCAGAGCAGAAATATTTCGTGTTTTGCTTTGGGACTTTGTTGTTTTCACATCCATCCCAGGTAGAAACTGGAAAAAGAGATGTATGAAAATGTGTAGGCTATTACTTGTGCTGTCTGGTGACTGAAGTGAAATTATGTTGATGGCATATGGACTAAATGATCAAAGCACCCAAAATGGTTCAGGGAATTGGATTGTTATAGATGGCATCAGAACCACCCCATGGTGACAGTTGCTTCAGAGACGTAAACTGGAGAGTCTCAGAAGTTATCCTCACACCCCGAGGATTATATGTCTTGTCATGTCATATTTAATGCGTTTTGAGACAACAAAATGGAATCCTTGCCACTGTTGATGGCAGCCCTGTGCTGTGTCTGTAACTCACCAGAGCATTTGAGAGCTCTGAGGACGTCCATTTGGCACACTTGGAAATTCTTTGAGAAGTGTAACTTTTTCTTTAGTGTTGCTGGTTCATTTCATACAGACAAAATCGCCAACCCCAGCCATGAGCCTTTCAACACGGGAGGACAAGGTGGAGATGGGTTTCCCAATGGTGGTGCTCCTTGGTGGGTGGAAGGGTTCATTAGTGAGGAGCTTGGCCTCTCTTCCAGGGAACTGATGGCTGTTTTGGACTTCCTTTCACTGATTTAACGGTGCATTGAATTGCTGATTCTGAGTAGGGAAGATTATAAAACTTCATATCCTCCAAATACGACATTCTACCAGACCTAAATACGATTAAAATATTTAACACCCACACATCTTGGGTTTGTTTTTTAGTGTTTGCTGTAGGAATGTTTACCTAGGGAAAAATTGCTTGTGTGAGAGAAACATTTTGCTTCTGATTGAACGGTGTTACTGGGAATTTTTTTTTTTACATCAAAGAAAATAACAGAAGTAAATCCTGCCCTCCCCTCCAGTAGAAAGACTGTCTTAAAACGTCAAGAAAAATAATACACCGTTTAGGAGGAGGCTGGGTTAAATCTAATTTTAAATGGCTTCGCACGAGTTTTAAGCTGCCTTCTTTCCAGGAGCGTTTTTTTGCCTGTCCGCGCCGGGGGGACGCGGGGCCCGGCTGCACCAGCCTGGTGGTGCAACCCGGGCGTCTTCCGTGGGTCCCGGCCAGCACCCCCGGCGGGTTTTTGACAGAGGCAA